>NW_027665718.1:0-25299 GCF_963924005.1 Protomyctophum bolini | reverse complement strand
CAAAGTGCCATTTTCACAGTAAAAAGGCCTGGTTCACTTTTGCTTAGCTTAGTCTGTAACTTGAAAACTATGTACCGTATGGCCCTATAAACTGTGTTGGGATGAAAGCTAGCCACTTTGAGCAATGTGGGAAGTGCTGGGGCAGTTTGGGACAACAGGGCCAAAATGTCACTTTCACAGTCCCAAAGTGCCATTTTCACAGTAAAAAGGCCTGGTTCACTTTTGCTTAGCTTAGTCTGTAACTTGAAAACTATGTACCGTATGGCCCTATAAACTGTGTTGGGATGAAAGCTAGCCACTTTGAGCAATGTGGGAAGTGCTGGGGCAGTTTGGGACAACAGGGCCAAAATGTCACTTTCACAGTCCCAAAGTGCCATTTTCACAGTAAAAAAAAAACAGATTCATTTTGCTTAGCTTAGTCTGTAACTTGAAAACTATGTACCGTATGGCCCTATAAACTGTGTTGGGATGAAAGCTAGCCACTTTGAGCAATGTGGGAAGTGCTGGGGCAGTTTGGGACAACAGGGCCAAAATGTCACTTTCACAGTCCCAAAGTGCCATTTTCACAGTAAAAAGGCCTGGTTCACTTTTGCTTAGCTTAGTCTGTAACTTGAAAACTATGTACCGTATGGCCCTATAAACTGTGTTGGGATGAAAGCTAGCCACTTTGAGCAATGTGGGAAGTGCTGGGGCAGTTTGGGACAACAGGGCCAAAATGTCACTTTCACAGTCCCAAAGTGCCATTTTCACAGTAAAAAAAAACAGATTCATTTTGCTTAGCTTAGTCTGTAACTTGAAAACTTTGTACCGTATGGCCCTATAAACTGTGTTGGGATGAAAGCTAGCCACTTTGAGCAATGTGGGAAGTGCTGGGGCAGTTTGGGACAACAGGGCCAAAATGTCACTTTCACAGTCCCAAAGTGCCGTTTTCACAGTAAAAAAAAAAAGATTCATTTTGCTTAGCTTTGTCTGTAACTTGAAAACTATGTACCGTATGGCCCTATAAACTGTGTTGGGATGAAAGCTAGCCACTTTGAGCAATGTGGGAAGTGCTGGGGCAGTTTGGGACAACAGGGCCAAAATGTCACTTTCACAGTCCCAAAGTGCCATTTTCACAGTAAAAAGGCCTGGTTCACTTTTGCTTAGCTTAGTCTGTAACTTGAAAACTATGTACCGTATGGCCCTATAAACTGTGTTGGGATGAAAGCTAGCCACTTTGAGCAATGTGGGAAGTGCTGGGGCAGTTTGGGACAACAGGGCCAAAATGTCACTTTCACAGTCCCAAAGTGCCATTTTCACAGTAAAAAGGCCTGGTTCACTTTTGCTTAGCTTAGTCTGTAACTTGAAAACTATGTACCGTATGGCCCTATAAACTGTGTTGGGATGAAAGCTAGCCACTTTGAGCATTGTGGCAAGAGCTGGGGCAGTTTGGGACAACAGGGAACGAACAGGGCCAAAATGTCACTTTCACAGTCCCAAAGTGCCATTTTCACAGTAAAAAGGCCTGGTTCACTTTTGCTTAGCTTAGTCTGTAACTTGAAAACTATGTACCGTATGGCCCTATAAACTGTGTTGGGATGAAAGCTAGCCACTTTGAGCAATGTGGGAAGTGCTGGGGCAGTTTGGGACAACAGGGCCAAAATGTCACTTTCACAGTCCCAAAGTGCCATTTTCACAGTAAAAAGGCCTGGTTCACTTTTGCTTAGCTTAGTCTGTAACTTGAAAACTATGTACCGTATGGCCCTATAAACTGTGTTGGGATGAAAGCTAGCCACTTTGAGCAGTGTGGGAAGTGCTGGGGCAGTTTGGGACAACAGGGCCAAAATGTCACTTTCACAGTCCCAAAGTGCCATTTTCACAGTAAAAAGGCCTGGTTCACTTTTGCTTAGCTTAGTCTGTAACTTGAAAACTATGTACCGTATGGCCCTATAAACTGTGTTGGGATGAAAGCTAGCCACTTTGAGCATTGTGGCAAGAGCTGGGGCAGTTTGGGACAACAGGGAACGAACAGGGCCAAAATGTCACTTTCACAGTCCCAAAGTGCCATTTTCACAGTAAAAAGGCCTGGTTCACTTTTGCTTAGCTTAGTCTGTAACTTGAAAACTATGTACCGTATGGCCCTATAAACTGTGTTGGGATGAAAGCTAGCCACTTTGAGCAATGTGGGAAGTGCTGGGGCAGTTTGGGACAACAGGGCCAAAATGTCACTTTCACAGTCCCAAAGTGCCATTTTCACAGTAAAAAGGCCTGGTTCACTTTTGCTTAGCTTAGTCTGTAACTTGAAAACTATGTACCGTATGGCCCTATAAACTGTGTTGGGATGAAAGCTAGCCACTTTGAGCAATGTGGGAAGTGCTGGGGCAGTTTGGGACAACAGGGCCAAAATGTCACTTTCACAGTCCCAAAGTGCCGTTTTCACAGTAAAAAAAAAAGATTCATTTTGCTTAGCTTAGTCTGTAACTTGAAAACTATGTACCGTATGGCCCTATAAACTGTGTTGGGATGAAAGCTAGCCACTTTGAGCAATGTGGGAAGTGCTGGGGCAGTTTGGGACAACAGGGCCAAAATGTCACTTTCACAGTCCCAAAGTGCCATTTTCACAGTAAAAAGGCCTGGTTCACTTTTGCTTAGCTTAGTCTGTAACTTGAAAACTATGTACCGTATGGCCCTATAAACTGTGTTGGGATGAAAGCTAGCCACTTTGAGCAATGTGGGAAGTGCTGGGGCAGTTTGGGACAACAGGGCCAAAATGTCACTTTCACAGTCCCAAAGTGCCATTTTCACAGTAAAAAGGCCTGGTTCACTTTTGCTTAGCTTAATCTGTAACTTGAAAACTATGTACCGTATGGCCCTATAAACTGTGTTGGGATGAAAGCTAGCCACTTTGAGCAGTGTGGGAAGTGCTGGGGCAGTTTGGGACAACAGGGCCAAAATGTCACTTTCACAGTCCCAAAGTGCCATTTTCACAGTAAAAAGGCCTGGTTCACTTTTGCTTAGCTTAGTCTGTAACTTGAAAACTATGTACCGTATGGCCCTATAAACTGTGTTGGGATGAAAGCTAGCCACTTTGAGCATTGTGGCAAGAGCTGGGGCAGTTTGGGACAACAGGAACGAACAGGGCCAAAATGTCACTTTCACAGTCCCAAAGTGCCATTTTCACAGTAAAAAGGCCTGGTTCACTTTTGCTTAGCTTAGTCTGTAACTTGAAAACTATGTACCGTATGGCCCTATAAACTGTGTTGGGATGAAAGCTAGCCACTTTGAGCAATGTGGGAAGTGCTGGGGCAGTTTGGGACAACAGGGCCAAAATGTCACTTTCACAGTCCCAAAGTGCCATTTTCACAGTAAAAAGGCCTGGTTCACTTTTGCTTAGCTTAGTCTGTAACTTGAAAACTATGTACCGTATGGCCCTATAAACTGTGTTGGGATGAAAGCTAGCCACTTTGAGCAATGTGGGAAGTGCTGGGGCAGTTTGGGACAACAGGGCCAAAATGTCACTTTCACAGTCCCAAAGTGCCATTTTCACAGTAAAAAGGCCTGGTTCACTTTTGCTTAGCTTAGTCTGTAACTTGAAAACTATGTACCGTATGGCCCTATAAACTGTGTTGGGATGAAAGCTAGCCACTTTGAGCAATGTGGGAAGTGCTGGGGCAGTTTGGGACAACAGGGCCAAAATGTCACTTTCACAGTCCCAAAGTGCCATTTTCACAGTAAAAAGGCCTGGTTCACTTTTGCTTAGCTTAGTCTGTAACTTGAAAACTATGTACCGTATGGCCCTATAAACTGTGTTGGGATGAAAGCTAGCCACTTTGAGCAATGTGGGAAGTGCTGGGGCAGTTTGGGACAACAGGGCCAAAATGTCACTTTCACAGTCCCAAAGTGCCGTTTTCACAGTAAAAAAAAAAAGATTCATTTTGCTTAGCTTAGTCTGTAACTTGAAAACTATGTACCGTATGGCCCTATAAACTGTGTTGGGATGAAAGCTAGCCACTTTGAGCAATGTGGGAAGTGCTGGGGCAGTTTGGGACAACAGGGCCAAAATGTCACTTTCACAGTCCCAAAGTGCCATTTTCACAGTAAAAAGGCCTGGTTCACTTTTGCTTAGCTTAGTCTGTAACTTGAAAACTATGTACCGTATGGCCCTATAAACTGTGTTGGGATGAAAGCTAGCCACTTTGAGCAATGTGGGAAGTGCTGGGGCAGTTTGGGACAACAGGGCCAAAATGTCACTTTCACAGTCCCAAAGTGCCATTTTCACAGTAAAAAGGCCTGGTTCACTTTTGCTTAGCTTAGTCTGTAACTTGAAAACTATGTACCGTATGGCCCTATAAACTGTGTTGGGATGAAAGCTAGCCACTTTGAGCAGTGTGGGAAGTGCTGGGGCAGTTTGGGACAACAGGGCCAAAATGTCACTTTCACAGTCCCAAAGTGCCATTTTCACAGTAAAAAGGCCTGGTTCACTTTTGCTTAGCTTAGTCTGTAACTTGAAAACTATGTACCGTATGGCCCTATAAACTGTGTTGGGATGAAAGCTAGCCACTTTGAGCATTGTGGCAAGAGCTGGGGCAGTTTGGGACAACAGGGAACGAACAGGGCCAAAATGTCACTTTCACAGTCCCAAAGTGCCATTTTCACAGTAAAAAGGCCTGGTTCACTTTTGCTTAGCTTAGTCTGTAACTTGAAAACTATGTACCGTATGGCCCTATAAACTGTGTTGGGATGAAAGCTAGCCACTTTGAGCAATGTGGGAAGTGCTGGGGCAGTTTGGGACAACAGGGCCAAAATGTCACTTTCACAGTCCCAAAGTGCCATTTTCACAGTAAAAAGGCCTGGTTCACTTTTGCTTAGCTTAGTCTGTAACTTGAAAACTATGTACCGTATGGCCCTATAAACTGTGTTGGGATGAAAGCTAGCCACTTTGAGCAATGTGGGAAGTGCTGGGGCAGTTTGGGACAACAGGGCCAAAATGTCACTTTCACAGTCCCAAAGTGCCGTTTTCACAGTAAAAAAAAAAGATTCATTTTGCTTAGCTTAGTCTGTAACTTGAAAACTATGTACCGTATGGCCCTATAAACTGTGTTGGGATGAAAGCTAGCCACTTTGAGCAATGTGGGAAGTGCTGGGGCAGTTTGGGACAACAGGGCCAAAATGTCACTTTCACAGTCCCAAAGTGCCATTTTCACAGTAAAAAGGCCTGGTTCACTTTTGCTTAGCTTAGTCTGTAACTTGAAAACTATGTACCGTATGGCCCTATAAACTGTGTTGGGATGAAAGCTAGCCACTTTGAGCAATGTGGGAAGTGCTGGGGCAGTTTGGGACAACAGGGCCAAAATGTCACTTTCACAGTCCCAAAGTGCCATTTTCACAGTAAAAAGGCCTGGTTCACTTTTGCTTAGCTTAGTCTGTAACTTGAAAACTATGTACCGTATGGCCCTATAAACTGTGTTGGGATGAAAGCTAGCCACTTTGAGCAATGTGGGAAGTGCTGGGGCAGTTTGGGACAACAGGGCCAAAATGTCACTTTCACAGTCCCAAAGTGCCATTTTCACAGTAAAAAAAAACAGATTCATTTTGCTTAGCTTAGTCTGTAACTTGAAAACTATGTACCGTATGGCCCTATAAACTGTGTTGGGATGAAAGCTAGCCACTTTGAGCAATGTGGGAAGTGCTGGGGCAGTTTGGGACAACAGGGCCAAAATGTCACTTTCACAGTCCCAAAGTGCCATTTTCACAGTAAAAAGGCCTGGTTCACTTTTGCTTAGCTTAGTCTGTAACTTGAAAACTATGTACCGTATGGCCCTATAAACTGTGTTGGGATGAAAGCTAGCCACTTTGAGCAATGTGGGAAGTGCTGGGGCAGTTTGGGACAACAGGGCCAAAATGTCACTTTCACAGTCCCAAAGTGCCATTTTCACAGTAAAAAAAAACATTCATTTTGCTTAGCTTAGTCTGTAACTTGAAAACTATGTACCGTATGGCCCTATAAACTGTGTTGGGATGAAAGCTAGCCACTTTGAGCAATGTGGGAAGTGCTGGGGCAGTTTGGGACAACAGGGCCAAAATGTCACTTTCACAGTCCCAAAGTGCCATTTTCACAGTAAAAAGGCCTGGTTCACTTTTGCTTAGCTTAGTCTGTAACTTGAAAACTATGTACCGTATGGCCCTATAAACTGTGTTGGGATGAAAGCTAGCCACTTTGAGCAATGTGGGAAGTGCTGGGGCAGTTTGGGACAACAGGGCCAAAATGTCACTTTCACAGTCCCAAAGTGCCATTTTCACAGTAAAAAGGCCTGGTTCACTTTTGCTTAGCTTAGTCTGTAACTTGAAAACTATGTACCGTATGGCCCTATAAACTGTGTTGGGATGAAAGCTAGCCACTTTGAGCATTGTGGCAAGAGCTGGGGCAGTTTGGGACAACAGGGAACGAACAGGGCCAAAATGTCACTTTCACAGTCCCAAAGTGCCATTTTCACAGTAAAAAGGCCTGGTTCACTTTTGCTTAGCTTAGTCTGTAACTTGAAAACTATGTACCGTATGGCCCTATAAACTGTGTTGGGATGAAAGCTAGCCACTTTGAGCAATGTGGGAAGTGCTGGGGCAGTTTGGGACAACAGGGCCAAAATGTCACTTTCACAGTCCCAAAGTGCCATTTTCACAGTAAAAAGGCCTGGTTCACTTTTGCTTAGCTTAGTCTGTAACTTGAAAACTATGTACCGTATGGCCCTATAAACTGTGTTGGGATGAAAGCTAGCCACTTTGAGCAATGTGGGAAGTGCTGGGGCAGTTTGGGACAACAGGGCCAAAATGTCACTTTCACAGTCCCAAAGTGCCATTTTCACAGTAAAAAGGCCTGGTTCACTTTTGCTTAGCTTAGTCTGTAACTTGAAAACTATGTACCGTATGGCCCTATAAACTGTGTTGGGATGAAAGCTAGCCACTTTGAGCAATGTGGGAAGTGCTGGGGCAGTTTGGGACAACAGGGCCAAAATGTCACTTTCACAGTCCCAAAGTGCCATTTTCACAGTAAAAAGGCCTGGTTCACTTTTGCTTAGCTTAGTCTGTAACTTGAAAACTATGTACCGTATGGCCCTATAAACTGTGTTGGGATGAAAGCTAGCCACTTTGAGCAATGTGGGAAGTGCTGGGGCAGTTTGGGACAACAGGGCCAAAATGTCACTTTCACAGTCCCAAAGTGCCGTTTTCACAGTAAAAAAAAAAGATTCATTTTGCTTAGCTTAGTCTGTAACTTGAAAACTATGTACCGTATGGCCCTATAAACTGTGTTGGGATGAAAGCTAGCCACTTTGAGCAATGTGGGAAGTGCTGGGGCAGTTTGGGACAACAGGGCCAAAATGTCACTTTCACAGTCCCAAAGTGCCATTTTCACAGTAAAAAGGCCTGGTTCACTTTTGCTTAGCTTAGTCTGTAACTTGAAAACTATGTACCGTATGGCCCTATAAGCTGTGTTGGGATGAAAGCTAGCCACTTTGAGCAATGTGGGAAGTGCTGGGGCAGTTTGGGACAACAGGGCCAAAATGTCACTTTCACAGTCCCAAAGTGCCATTTTCACAGTAAAAAGGCCTGGTTCACTTTTGCTTAGCTTAGTCTGTAACTTGAAAACTATGTACCGTATGGCCCTATAAACTGTGTTGGGATGAAAGCTAGCCACTTTGAGCAGTGTGGGAAGTGCTGGGGCAGTTTGGGACAACAGGGCCAAAATGTCACTTTCACAGTCCCAAAGTGCCATTTTCACAGTAAAAAGGCCTGGTTCACTTTTGCTTAGCTTAGTCTGTAACTTGAAAACTATGTACCGTATGGCCCTATAAACTGTGTTGGGATGAAAGCTAGCCACTTTGAGCATTGTGGCAAGAGCTGGGGCAGTTTGGGACAACAGGGAACGAACAGGGCCAAAATGTCACTTTCACAGTCCCAAAGTGCCATTTTCACAGTAAAAAGGCCTGGTTCACTTTTGCTTAGCTTAGTCTGTAACTTGAAAACTATGTACCGTATGGCCCTATAAACTGTGTTGGGATGAAAGCTAACCACTTTGAGCAATGTGGGAAGTGCTGGGGCAGTTTGGGACAACAGGGCCAAAATGTCACTTTCACAGTCCCAAAGTGCCATTTTCACAGTAAAAAGGCCTGGTTCACTTTTGCTTAGCTTAGTCTGTAACTTGAAAACTATGTACCGTATGGCCCTATAAACTGTGTTGGGATGAAAGCTAGCCACTTTGAGCAATGTGGGAAGTGCTGGGGCAGTTTGGGACAACAGGGCCAAAATGTCACTTTCACAGTCCCAAAGTGCCATTTTCACAGTAAAAAGGCCTGGTTCACTTTTGCTTAGCTTAGTCTGTAACTTGAAAACTATGTACCGTATGGCCCTATAAACTGTGTTGGGATGAAAGCTAGCCACTTTGAGCAATGTGGGAAGTGCTGGGGCAGTTTGGGACAACAGGGCCAAAATGTCACTTTCACAGTCCCAAAGTGCCGTTTTCACAGTAAAAAAAAAAGATTCATTTTGCTTAGCTTAGTCTGTAACTTGAAAACTATGTACCGTATGGCCCTATAAACTGTGTTGGGATGAAAGCTAGCCACTTTGAGCAATGTGGGAAGTGCTGGGGCAGTTTGGGACAACAGGGCCAAAATGTCACTTTCACAGTCCCAAAGTGCCATTTTCACAGTAAAAAGGCCTGGTTCACTTTTGCTTAGCTTAGTCTGTAACTTGAAAACTATGTACCGTATGGCCCTATAAACTGTGTTGGGATGAAAGCTAGCCACTTTGAGCAATGTGGGAAGTGCTGGGGCAGTTTGGGACAACAGGGCCAAAATGTCACTTTCACAGTCCCAAAGTGCCATTTTCACAGTAAAAAGGCCTGGTTCACTTTTGCTTAGCTTAGTCTGTAACTTGAAAACTATGTACCGTATGGCCCTATAAACTGTGTTGGGATGAAAGCTAGCCACTTTGAGCAGTGTGGGAAGTGCTGGGGCAGTTTGGGACAACAGGGCCAAAATGTCACTTTCACAGTCCCAAAGTGCCATTTTCACAGTAAAAAGGCCTGGTTCACTTTTGCTTAGCTTAGTCTGTAACTTGAAAACTATGTACCGTATGGCCCTATAAACTGTGTTGGGATGAAAGCTAGCCACTTTGAGCATTGTGGCAAGAGCTGGGGCAGTTTGGGACAACAGGGAACGAACAGGGCCAAAATGTCACTTTCACAGTCCCAAAGTGCCATTTTCACAGTAAAAAGGCCTGGTTCACTTTTGCTTAGCTTAGTCTGTAACTTGAAAACTATGTACCGTATGGCCCTATAAACTGTGTTGGGATGAAAGCTAGCCACTTTGAGCAATGTGGGAAGTGCTGGGGCAGTTTGGGACAACAGGGCCAAAATGTCACTTTCACAGTCCCAAAGTGCCATTTTCAAAGTAAAAAGGCCTGGTTCACTTTTGCTTAGCTTAGTCTGTAACTTGAAAACTATGTACCGTATGGCCCTATAAACTGTGTTGGGATGAAAGCTAGCCACTTTGAGCAATGTGGGAAGTGCTGGGGCAGTTTGGGACAACAGGGCCAAAATGTCACTTTCACAGTCCCAAAGTGCCATTTTCACAGTAAAAAGGCCTGGTTCACTTTTGCTTAGCTTAGTCTGTAACTTGAAAACTATGTACCGTATGGCCCTATAAACTGTGTTGGGATGAAAGCTAGCCACTTTGAGCAATGTGGGAAGTGCTGGGGCAGTTTGGGACAACAGGGCCAAAATGTCACTTTCACAGTCCCAAAGTGCCATTTTCACAGTAAAAAGGCCTGGTTCACTTTTGCTTAGCTTAGTCTGTAACTTGAAAACTATGTACCGTATGGCCCTATAAACTGTGTTGGGATGAAAGCTAGCCACTTTGAGCAATGTGGGAAGTGCTGGGGCAGTTTGGGACAACAGGGCCAAAATGTCACTTTCACAGTCCCAAAGTGCCATTTTCACAGTAAAAAAAACAGATTCATTTTGCTTAGCTTAGTCTGTAACTTGAAAACTATGTACCGTATGGCCCTATAAACTGTGTTGGGATGAAAGCTAGCCACTTTGAGCAATGTGGGAAGTGCTGGGGCAGTTTGGGACAACAGGGCCAAAATGTCACTTTCACAGTCCCAAAGTGCCGTTTTCACAGTAAAAAAAAAAAGATTCATTTTGCTTAGCTTTGTCTGTAACTTGAAAACTATGTACCGTATGGCCCTATAAACTGTGTTGGGATGAAAGCTAGCCACTTTGAGCAATGTGGGAAGTGCTGGGGCAGTTTGGGACAACAGGGCCAAAATGTCACTTTCACAGTCCCAAAGTGCCATTTTCACAGTAAAAAGGCCTGGTTCACTTTTGCTTAGCTTAGTCTGTAACTTGAAAACTATGTACCGTATGGCCCTATAAACTGTGTTGGGATGAAAGCTAGCCACTTTGAGCAATGTGGGAAGTGCTGGGGCAGTTTGGGACAACAGGGCCAAAATGTCACTTTCACAGTCCCAAAGTGCCATTTTCACAGTAAAAAGGCCTGGTTCACTTTTGCTTAGCTTAGTCTGTAACTTGAAAACTATGTACCGTATGGCCCTATAAACTGTGTTGGGATGAAAGCTAGCCACTTTGAGCATTGTGGCAAGAGCTGGGGCAGTTTGGGACAACAGGGAACGAACAGGGCCAAAATGTCACTTTCACAGTCCCAAAGTGCCATTTTCACAGTAAAAAGGCCTGGTTCACTTTTGCTTAGCTTAGTCTGTAACTTGAAAACTACGTACCGTATGGCCCTATAAACTGTGTTGGGATGAAAGCTAGCCACTTTGAGCAATGTGGGAAGTGCTGGGGCAGTTTGGGACAACAGGGCCAAAATGTCACTTTCACAGTCCCAAAGTGCCATTTTCACAGTAAAAAGGCCTGGTTCACTTTTGCTTAGCTTAGTCTGTAACTTGAAAACTATGTACCGTATGGCCCTATAAACTGTGTTGGGATGAAAGCTAGCCACTTTGAGCAATGTGGGAAGTGCTGGGGCAGTTTGGGACAACAGGGCCAAAATGTCACTTTCACAGTCCCAAAGTGCCATTTTCACAGTAAAAAGGCCTGGTTCACTTTTGCTTAGCTTAGTCTGTAACTTGAAAACTATGTACCGTATGGCCCTATAAACTGTGTTGGGATGAAAGCTAGCCACTTTGAGCAATGTGGGAAGTGCTGGGGCAGTTTGGGACAACAGGGCCAAAATGTCACTTTCACAGTCCCAAAGTGCCATTTTCACAGTAAAAAGGCCTGGTTCACTTTTGCTTAGCTTAGTCTGTAACTTGAAAACTATGTACCGTATGGCCCTATAAACTGTGTTGGGATGAAAGCTAGCCACTTTGAGCAATGTGGGAAGTGCTGGGGCAGTTTGGGACAACAGGGCCAAAATGTCACTTTCACAGTCCCAAAGTGCCATTTTCACAGTAAAAAGGCCTGGTTCACTTTTGCTTAGCTTAGTCTGTAACTTGAAAACTATGTACCGTATGGCCCTATAAACTGTGTTGGGATGAAAGCTAGCCACTTTGAGCAATGTGGGAAGTGCTGGGGCAGTTTGGGACAACAGGGCCAAAATGTCACTTTCACAGTCCCAAAGTGCCATTTTCACAGTAAAAAGGCCTGGTTCACTTTTGCTTAGCTTAGTCTGTAACTTGAAAACTATGTACCGTATGGCCCTATAAACTGTGTTGGGATGAAAGCTAGCCACTTTGAGCAATGTGGGAAGTGCTGGGGCAGTTTGGGACAACAGGGCCAAAATGTCACTTTCACAGTCCCAAAGTGCCGTTTTCACAGTAAAAAAAAAAAGATTCATTTTGCTTAGCTTAGTCTGTAACTTGAAAACTATGTACCGTATGGCCCTATAAACTGTGTTGGGATGAAAGCTAGCCACTTTGAGCAATGTGGGAAGTGCTGGGGCAGTTTGGGACAACAGGGCCAAAATGTCACTTTCACAGTCACAAAGTGCCATTTTCACAGTAAAAAGGCCTGGTTCACTTTTGCTTAGCTTAGTCTGTAACTTGAAAACTATGTACCGTATGGCCCTATAAGCTGTGTTGGGATGAAAGCTAGCCACTTTGAGCAGTGTGGGAAGTGCTGGGGCAGTTTGGGACAACAGGGCCAAAATGTCACTTTCACAGTCCCAAAGTGCCATTTTCACAGTAAAAAGGCCTGGTTCACTTTTGCTTAGCTTAGTCTGTAACTTGAAAACTATGTACCGTATGGCCCTATAAACTGTGTTGGGATGAAAGCTAGCCACTTTGAGCAATGTGGGAAGTGCTGGGGCAGTTTGGGACAACAGGGCCAAAATGTCACTTTCACAGTCCCAAAGTGCCGTTTTCACAGTAAAAAAAAAAGATTCATTTTGCTTAGCTTTGTCTGTAACTTGAAAACTATGTACCGTATGGCCCTATAAACTGTGTTGGGATGAAAGCTAGCCACTTTGAGCAATGTGGGAAGTGCTGGGGCAGTTTGGGACAACAGGGCCAAAATGTCACTTTCACAGTCCCAAAGTGCCATTTTCACAGTAAAAAGGCCTGGTTCACTTTTGCTTAGCTTAGTCTGTAACTTGAAAACTATGTACCGTATGGCCCTATAAACTGTGTTGGGATGAAAGCTAGCCACTTTGAGCAATGTGGGAAGTGCTGGGGCAGTTTGGGACAACAGGGCCAAAATGTCACTTTCACAGTCCCAAAGTGCCATTTTCACAGTAAAAAGGCCTGGTTCACTTTTGCTTAGCTTAGTCTGTAACTTGAAAACAATGTACCGTATGGCCCTATAAACTGTGTTGGGATGAAAGCTAGCCACTTTGAGCAATGTGGGAAGTGCTGGGGCAGTTTGGGACAACAGGGCCAAAATGTCACTTTCACAGTCCCAAAGTGCCATTTTCACAGTAAAAAGGCCTGGTTCACTTTTGCTTAGCTTAGTCTGTAACTTGAAAACTATGTACCGTATGGCCCTATAAACTGTGTTGGGATGAAAGCTAGCCACTTTGAGCAATGTGGGAAGTGCTGGGGCAGTTTGGGACAACAGGGCCAAAATGTCACTTTCACAGTCCCAAAGTGCCGTTTTCACAGTAAAAAAAAAAAGATTCATTTTGCTTAGCTTAGTCTGTAACTTGAAAACTATGTACCGTATGGCCCTATAAACTGTGTTGGGATGAAAGCTAGCCACTTTGAGCAATGTGGGAAGTGCTGGGGCAGTTTGGGACAACAGGGCCAAAATGTCACTTTCACAGTCCCAAAGTGCCATTTTCACAGTAAAAAGGCCTGGTTCACTTTTGCTTAGCTTAGTCTGTAACTTGAAAACTATGTACCGTATGGCCCTATAAACTGTGTTGGGATGAAAGCTAGCCACTTTGAGCAATGTGGGAAGTGCTGGGGCAGTTTGGGACAACAGGGCCAAAATGTCACTTTCACAGTCCCAAAGTGCCATTTTCACAGTAAAAAGGCCTGGTTCACTTTTGCTTAGCTTAGTCTGTAACTTGAAAACTATGTACCGTATGGCCCTATAAACTGTGTTGGGATGAAAGCTAGCCACTTTGAGCAATGTGGGAAGTGCTGGGGCAGTTTGGGACAACAGGGCCAAAATGTCACTTTCACAGTCCCAAAGTGCCATTTTCACAGTAAAAAGGCCTGGTTCACTTTTGCTTAGCTTAGTCTGTAACTTGAAAACTATGTACCGTATGGCCCTATAAACTGTGTTGGGATGAAAGCTAGCCACTTTGAGCAATGTGGGAAGTGCTGGGGCAGTTTGGGACAACAGGGCCAAAATGTCACTTTCACAGTCCCAAAGTGCCATTTTCACAGTAAAAAGGCCTGGTTCACTTTTGCTTAGCTTAGTCTGTAACTTGAAAACTATGTACCGTATGGCCCTATAAACTGTGTTGGGATGAAAGCTAGCCACTTTGAGCAATGTGGGAAGTGCTGGGGCAGTTTGGGACAACAGGGCCAAAATGTCACTTTCACAGTCCCAAAGTGCCATTTTCACAGTAAAAAGGCCTGGTTCACTTTTGCTTAGCTTAGTCTGTAACTTGAAAACTATGTACCGTATGGCCCTATAAACTGTGTTGGGATGAAAGCTAGCCACTTTGAGCAATGTGGGAAGTGCTGGGGCAGTTTGGGACAACAGGGCCAAAATGTCACTTTCACAGTCCCAAAGTGCCGTTTTCACAGTAAAAAAAAAAGATTCATTTTGCTTAGCTTAGTCTGTAACTTGAAAACTATGTACCGTATGGCCCTATAAACTGTGTTGGGATGAAAGCTAGCCACTTTGAGCAATGTGGGAAGTGCTGGGGCAGTTTGGGACAACAGGGCCAAAATGTCACTTTCACAGTCCCAAAGTGCCATTTTCACAGTAAAAAGGCCTGGTTCACTTTTGCTTAGCTTAGTCTGTAACTTGAAAACTATGTACCGTATGGCCCTATAAACTGTGTTGGGATGAAAGCTAGCCACTTTGAGCAATGTGGGAAGTGCTGGGGCAGTTTGGGACAACAGGGCCAAAATGTCACTTTCACAGTCACAAAGTGCCATTTTCACAGTAAAAAGGCCTGGTTCACTTTTGCTTAGCTTAGTCTGTAACTTGAAAACTATGTACCGTATGGCCCTATAAACTGTGTTGGGATGAAAGCTAGCCACTTTGAGCAGTGTGGGAAGTGCTGGGGCAGTTTGGGACAACAGGGCCAAAATGTCACTTTCACAGTCCCAAAGTGCCATTTTCACAGTAAAAAGGCCTGGTTCACTTTTGCTTAGCTTAGTCTGTAACTTGAAAACTATGTACCGTATGGCCCTATAAACTGTGTTGGGATGAAAGCTAGCCACTTTGAGCATTGTGGCAAGAGCTGGGGCAGTTTGGGACAACAGGGAACGAACAGGGCCAAAATGTCACTTTCACAGTCCCAAAGTGCCATTTTCACAGTAAAAAGGCCTGGTTCACTTTTGCTTAGCTTAGTCTGTAACTTGAAAACTATGTACCGTATGGCCCTATAAACTGTGTTGGGATGAAAGCTAGCCACTTTGAGCAATGTGGGAAGTGCTGGGGCAGTTTGGGACAACAGGGCCAAAATGTCACTTTCACAGTCCCAAAGTGCCATTTTCACAGTAAAAAGGCCTGGTTCACTTTTGCTTAGCTTAGTCTGTAACTTGAAAACTATGTACCGTATGGCCCTATAAACTGTGTTGGGATGAAAGCTAGCCACTTTGAGCAATGTGGGAAGTGCTGGGGCAGTTTGGGACAACAGGGCCAAAATGTCACTTTCACAGTCCCAAAGTGCCATTTTCACAGTAAAAAGGCCTGGTTCACTTTTGCTTAGCTTAGTCTGTAACTTGAAAACTATGTACCGTATGGCCCTATAAACTGTGTTGGGATGAAAGCTAGCCACTTTGAGCAATGTGGGAAGTGCTGGGGCAGTTTGGGACAACAGGGCCAAAATGTCACTTTCACAGTCCCAAAGTGCCGTTTTCACAGTAAAAAAAAAAGATTCATTTTGCTTAGCTTAGTCTGTAACTTGAAAACTATGTACCGTATGGCCCTATAAACTGTGTTGGGATGAAAGCTAGCCACTTTGAGCAATGTGGGAAGTGCTGGGGCAGTTTGGGACAACAGGGCCAAAATGTCACTTTCACAGTCCCAAAGTGCCATTTTCACAGTAAAAAGGCCTGGTTCACTTTTGCTTAGCTTAGTCTGTAACTTGAAAACTATGTACCGTATGGCCCTATAAACTGTGTTGGGATGAAAGCTAGCCACTTTGAGCAATGTGGGAAGTGCTGGGGCAGTTTGGGACAACAGGGCCAAAATGTCACTTTCACAGTCCCAAAGTGCCATTTTCACAGTAAAAAGGCCTGGTTCACTTTTGCTTAGCTTAGTCTGTAACTTGAAAACTATGTACCGTATGGCCCTATAAACTGTGTTGGGATGAAAGCTAGCCACTTTGAGCAATGTGGGAAGTGCTGGGGCAGTTTGGGACAACAGGGCCAAAATGTCACTTTCACAGTCCCAAAGTGCCATTTTCACAGTAAAAAAAAACAGATTCATTTTGCTTAGCTTAGTCTGTAACTTGAAAACTATGTACCGTATGGCCCTATAAACTGTGTTGGGATGAAAGCTAGCCACTTTGAGCAATGTGGGAAGTGCTGGGGCAGTTTGGGACAACAGGGCCAAAATGTCACTTTCACAGTCCCAAAGTGCCGTTTTCACAGTAAAAAAAAAAAGATTCATTTTGCTTAGCTTTGTCTGTAACTTGAAAACTATGTACCGTATGGCCCTATAAACTGTGTTGGGATGAAAGCTAGCCACTTTGAGCAATGTGGGAAGTGCTGGGGCAGTTTGGGACAACAGGGCCAAAATGTCACTTTCACAGTCCCAAAGTGCCATTTTCACAGTAAAAAGGCCTGGTTCACTTTTGCTTAGCTTAGTCTGTAACTTGAAAACTATGTACCGTATGGCCCTATAAACTGTGTTGGGATGAAAGCTAGCCACTTTGAGCAATGTGGGAAGTGCTGGGGCAGTTTGGGACAACAGGGCCAAAATGTCACTTTCACAGTCCCAAAGTGCCATTTTCACAGTAAAAAGGCCTGGTTCACTTTTGCTTAGCTTAGTCTGTAACTTGAAAACTATGTACCGTATGGCCCTATAAACTGTGTTGGGATGAAAGCTAGCCACTTTGAGCATTGTGGCAAGAGCTGGGGCAGTTTGGGACAACAGGGAACGAACAGGGCCAAAATGTCACTTTCACAGTCCCAAAGTGCCATTTTCACAGTAAAAAGGCCTGGTTCACTTTTGCTTAGCTTAGTCTGTAACTTGAAAACTATGTACCGTATGGCCCTATAAACTGTGTTGGGATGAAAGCTAGCCACTTTGAGCAATGTGGGAAGTGCTGGGGCAGTTTGGGACAACAGGGCCAAAATGTCACTTTCACAGTCCCAAAGTGCCATTTTCACAGTAAAAAGGCCTGGTTCACTTTTGCTTAGCTTAGTCTGTAACTTGAAAACTATGTACCGTATGGCCCTATAAACTGTGTTGGGATGAAAGCTAGCCACTTTGAGCAATGTGGGAAGTGCTGGGGCAGTTTGGGACAACAGGGCCAAAATGTCACTTTCACAGTCCCAAAGTGCCATTTTCACAGTAAAAAGGCCTGGTTCACTTTTGCTTAGCTTAGTCTGTAACTTGAAAACTATGTACCGTATGGCCCTATAAACTGTGTTGGGATGAAAGCTAGCCACTTTGAGCAGTGTGGGAAGTGCTGGGGCAGTTTGGGACAACAGGGCCAAAATGTCACTTTCACAGTCCCAAAGTGCCATTTTCACAGTAAAAAGGCCTGGTTCACTTTTGCTTAGCTTAGTCTGTAACTTGAAAACTATGTACCGTATGGCCCTATAAACTGTGTTGGGATGAAAGCTAGCCACTTTGAGCATTGTGGCAAGAGCTGGGGCAGTTTGGGACAACAGGGAACGAACAGGGCCAAAATGTCACTTTCACAGTCCCAAAGTGCCATTTTCACAGTAAAAAGGCCTGGTTCACTTTTGCTTAGCTTAGTCTGTAACTTGAAAACTATGTACCGTATGGCCCTATAAACTGTGTTGGGATGAAAGCTAGCCACTTTGAGCAATGTGGGAAGTGCTGGGGCAGTTTGGGACAACAGGGCCAAAATGTCACTTTCACAGTCCCAAAGTGCCATTTTCACAGTAAAAAGGCCTGGTTCACTTTTGCTTAGCTTAGTCTGTAACTTGAAAACTATGTACCGTATGGCCCTATAAACTGTGTTGGGATGAAAGCTAGCCACTTTGAGCAATGTGGGAAGTGCTGGGGCAGTTTGGGACAACAGGGCCAAAATGTCACTTTCACAGTCCCAAAGTGCCATTTTCACAGTAAAAAGGCCTGGTTCACTTTTGCTTAGCTTAGTCTGTAACTTGAAAACTATGTACCGTATGGCCCTATAAACTGTGTTGGGATGAAAGCTAGCCACTTTGAGCAATGTGGGAAGTGCTGGGGCAGTTTGGGACAACAGGGCCAAAATGTCACTTTCACAGTCCCAAAGTGCCGTTTTCACAGTAAAAAAAAAAAGATTCATTTTGCTTAGCTTAGTCTGTAACTTGAAAACTATGTACCGTATGGCCCTATAAACTGTGTTGGGATGAAAGCTAGCCACTTTGAGCAATGTGGGAAGTGCTGGGGCAGTTTGGGACAACAGGGCCAAAATGTCACTTTCACAGTCCCAAAGTGCCATTTTCACAGTAAAAAGGCCTGGTTCACTTTTGCTTAGCTTAGTCTGTAACTTGAAAACTATGTACCGTATGGCCCTATAAACTGTGTTGGGATGAAAGCTAGCCACTTTGAGCAATGTGGGAAGTGCTGGGGCAGTTTGGGACAACAGGGCCAAAATGTCACTTTCACAGTCCCAAAGTGCCATTTTCACAGTAAAAAGGCCTGGTTCACTTTTGCTTAGCTTAGTCTGTAACTTGAAAACTATGTACCGTATGGCCCTATAAACTGTGTTGGGATGAAAGCTAGCCACTTTGAGCAGTGTGGGAAGTGCTGGGGCAGTTTGGGACAACAGGGCCAAAATGTCACTTTCACAGTCCCAAAGTGCCATTTTCACAGTAAAAAGGCCTGGTTCACTTTTGCTTAGCTTAGTCTGTAACTTGAAAACTATGTACCGTATGGCCCTATAAACTGTGTTGGGATGAAAGCTAGCCACTTTGAGCATTGTGGCAAGAGCTGGGGCAGATTGGGACAACAGGGAACGAACAGGGCCAAAATGTCACTTTCACAGTCCCAAAGTGCCATTTTCACAGTAAAAAGGCCTGGTTCACTTTTGCTTAGCTTAGTCTGTAACTTGAAAACTATGTACCGTATGGCCCTATAAACTGTGTTGGGATGAAAGCTAGCCACTTTGAGCAATGTGGGAAGTGCTGGGGCAGTTTGGGACAACAGGGCCAAAATGTCACTTTCACAGTCCCAAAGTGCCATTTTCACAGTAAAAAGGCCTGGTTCACTTTTGCTTAGCTTAGTCTGTAACTTGAAAACTATGTACCGTATGGCCCTATAAACTGTGTTGGGATGAAAGCTAGCCACTTTGACCAATGTGGGAAGTGCTGGGGCAGTTTGGGACAACAGGACCAAAATGTCACTTTCACAGTCCCAAAGTGCCGTTTTCACAGTAAAAAAAAAAAGATTCATTTTGCTTAGCTTAGTCTGTAACTTGAAAACTATGTACCGTATGGCCCTATAAACTGTGTTGGGATGAAAGCTAGCCACTTTGAGCAATGTGGGAAGTGCTGGGGCAGTTTGGGACAACAGGGCCAAAATGTCACTTTCACAGTCCCAAAGTGCCATTTTCACAGTAAAAAGGCCTGGTTCACTTTTGCTTAGCTTAGTCTGTAACTTGAAAACTATGTACCGTATGGCCCTATAAACTGTGTTGGGATGAAAGCTAGCCACTTTGAGCAATGTGGGAAGTGCTGGGGCAGTTTGGGACAACAGGGCCAAAATGTCACTTTCACAGTCCCAAAGTGCCATTTTCACAGTAAAAAGGCCTGGTTCACTTTTGCTTAGCTTAGTCTGTAACTTGAAAACTATGTACCGTATGGCCCTATAAACTGTGTTGGGATGAAAGCTAGCCACTTTGAGCAATGTGGGAAGTGCTGGGGCAGTTTGGGACAACAGGGCCAAAATGTCACTTTCACAGTCCCAAAGTGCCATTTTCACAGTAAAAAAAAAACAGATTCATTTTGCTTAGCTTAGTCTGTAACTTGAAAACTATGTACCGTATGGCCCTATAAACTGTGTTGGGATGAAAGCTAGCCACTTTGAGCAATGTGGGAAGTGCTGGGGCAGTTTGGGACAACAGGGCCAAAATGTCACTTTCACAGTCCCAAAGTGCCATTTTCACAGTAAAAAGGCCTGGTTCACTTTTGCTTAGCTTAGTCTGTAACTTGAAAACTATGTACCGTATGGCCCTATAAACTGTGTTGGGATGAAAGCTAGCCACTTTGAGCAATGTGGGAAGTGCTGGGGCAGTTTGGGACAACAGGGCCAAAATGTCACTTTCACAGTCCCAAAGTGCCATTTTCACAGTAAAAAAAAACAGATTCATTTTGCTTAGCTTAGTCTGTAACTTGAAAACTATGTACCGTATGGCCCTATAAACTGTGTTGGGATGAAAGCTAGCCACTTTGAGCAATGTGGGAAGTGCTGGGGCAGTTTGGGACAACAGGGCCAAAATGTCACTTTCACAGTCCCAAAGTGCCATTTTCACAGTAAAAAGGCCTGGTTCACTTTTGCTTAGCTTAGTCTGTAACTTGAAAACTATGTACCGTATGGCCCTATAAACTGTGTTGGGATGAAAGCTAGCCACTTTGAGCAATGTGGGAAGTGCTGGGGCAGTTTGGGACAACAGGGCCAAAATGTCACTTTCACAGTCCCAAAGTGCCATTTTCACAGTAAAAAGGCCTGGTTCACTTTTGCTTAGCTTAGTCTGTAACTTGAAAACTATGTACCGTATGGCCCTATAAACTGTGTTGGGATGAAAGCTAGCCACTTTGAGCAGTGTGGGAAGTGCTGGGGCAGTTTGGGACAACAGGGCCAAAATGTCACTTTCACAGTCCCAAAGTGCCATTTTCACAGTAAAAAGGCCTGGTTCACTTTTGCTTAGCTTAGTCTGTAACTTGAAAACTATGTACCGTATGGCCCTATAAACTGTGTTGGGATGAAAGCTAGCCACTTTGAGCATTGTGGCAAGAGCTGGGGCAGTTTGGGACAACAGGGAACGAACAGGGCCAAAATGTCACTTTCACAGTCCCAAAGTGCCATTTTCACAGTAAAAAGGCCTGGTTCACTTTTGCTTAGCTTAGTCTGTAACTTGAAAACTATGTACCGTATGGCCCTATAAACTGTGTTGGGATGAAAGCTAGCCACTTTGAGCAATGTGGGAAGTGCTGGGGCAGTTTGGGACAACAGGGCCAAAATGTCACTTTCACAGTCCCAAAGTGCCATTTTCACAGTAAAAAGGCCTGGTTCACTTTTGCTTAGCTTAGTCTGTAACTTGAAAACTATGTACCGTATGGCCCTATAAACTGTGTTGGGATGAAAGCTAGCCACTTTGAGCAATGTGGGAAGTGCTGGGGCAGTTTGGGACAACAGGGCCAAAATGTCACTTTCACAGTCCCAAAGTGCCATTTTCACAGTAAAAAGGCCTGGTTCACTTTTGCTTAGCTTAGTCTGTAACTTGAAAACTATGTACCGTATGGCCCTATAAACTGTGTTGGGATGAAAGCTAGCCACTTTGAGCAATGTGGGAAGTGCTGGGGCAGTTTGGGACAACAGGGCCAAAATGTCACTTTCACAGTCCCAAAGTGCCGTTTTCACAGTAAAAAAAAAAAGATTCATTTTGCTTAGCTTAGTCTGTAACTTGAAAACTATGTACCGTATGGCCCTATAAACTGTGTTGGGATGAAAGCTAGCCACTTTGAGCAATGTGGGAAGTGCTGGGGCAGTTTGGGACAACAGGGCCAAAATGTCACTTTCACAGTCCCAAAGTGCCATTTTCACAGTAAAAAGGCCTGGTTCATTTGCTTAGCTTAGTCTGTAACTTGAAAACTATGTACCGTATGGCCCTATAAACTGTGTTGGGATGAAAGCTAGCCACTTTGAGCAATGTGGGAAGTGCTGGGGCAGTTTGGGACAACAGGGCCAAAATGTCACTTTCACAGTCCCAAAGTGCCATTTTCACAGTAAAAAGGCCTGGTTCACTTTTGCTTAGCTTAGTCTGTAACTTGAAAACTATGTACCGTATGGCCCTATAAACTGTGTTGGGATGAAAGCTAGCCACTTTGAGCAGTGTGGGAAGTGCTGGGGCAGTTTGGGACAACAGGGCCAAAATGTCACTTTCACAGTCCCAAAGTGCCATTTTCACAGTAAAAAGGCCTGGTTCACTTTTGCTTAGCTTAGTCTGTAACTTGAAAACTATGTACCGTATGGCCCTATAAACTGTGTTGGGATGAAAGCTAGCCACTTTGAGCATTGTGGGAATTGCTGGGGCAGTTTGGGACAACAGGGCCAAAATGTCACTTTCACAGTCCCAAAGTGCCATTTTCACAGTAAAAAGGCCTGGTTCACTTTTGCTTAGCTTAGTCTGTAACTTGAAAACTATGTACCGTATGGCCATATAAACTGTGTTGGGATGAAAGCTAGCCACTTTGAGCATTGTGGCAAGAGCTGGGGCAGTTTGGGACAACAGGGAACGAACAGGGCCAAAATGTCACTTTCACAGTCCCAAAGTGCCATTTTCACAGTAAAAAGGCCTGGTTCACTTTTGCTTAGCTTAGTCTGTAACTTGAAAACTATGTACCGTATGGCCCTATAAACTGTGTTGGGATGAAAGCTAGCCACTTTGAGCAATGTGGGAAGTGCTGGGGCAGTTTGGGACAACAGGGCCAAAATGTCACTTTCACAGTCCCAAAGTGCCATTTTCACAGTAAAAAGGCCTGGTTCACTTTTGCTTAGCTTAGTCTGTAACTTGAAAACTATGTACCGTATGGCCCTATAAACTGTGTTGGGATGAAAGCTAGCCACTTTGAGCAATGTGGGAAGTGCTGGGGCAGTTTGGGACAACAGGGCCAAAATGTCACTTTCACAGTCCCAAAGTGCCATTTTCACAGTAAAAAGGCCTGGTTCACTTTTGCTTAGCTTAGTCTGTAACTTGAAAACTATGTACCGTATGGCCCTATAAACTGTGTTGGGATGAAAGCTAGCCACTTTGAGCAATGTGGGAAGTGCTGGGGCAGTTTGGGACAACAGGGCCAAAATGTCACTTTCACAGTCCCAAAGTGCCATTTTCACAGTAAAAAGGCCTGGTTCACTTTTGCTTAGCTTAGTCTGTAACTTGAAAACTATGTACCGTATGGCCCTATAAACTGTGTTGGGATGAAAGCTAGCCACTTTGAGCAATGTGGGAAGTGCTGGGGCAGTTTGGGACAACAGGGCCAAAATGTCACTTTCACAGTCCCAAAGTGCCATTTTCACAGTAAAAAGGCCTGGTTCACTTTTGCTTAGCTTAGTCTGTAACTTGAAAACTATGTACCGTATGGCCCTATAAACTGTGTTGGGATGAAAGCTAGCCACTTTGAGCAATGTGGGAAGTGCTGGGGCAGTTTGGGACAACAGGGCCAAAATGGTCACTTTCACAGTCCCAAAGTGCCATTTTCACAGTAAAAAGGCCTGGTTCACTTTTGCTTAGCTTAGTCTGTAACTTGAAAACTATGTACCGTATGGCCCTATAAACTGTGTTGGGATGAAAGCTAGCCACTTTGAGCATTGTGGCAAGAGCTGGGGCAGTTTGGGACAACAGGGAACGAACAGGGCCAAAATGTCACTTTCACAGTCCCAAAGTGCCATTTTCACAGTAAAAAGGCCTGGTTCACTTTTGCTTAGCTTAGTCTGTAACTTGAAAACTATGTACCGTATGGCCCTATAAACTGTGTTGGGATGAAAGCTAGCCACTTTGAGCAATGTGGGAAGTGCTGGGGCAGTTTGGGACAACAGGGCCAAAATGTCACTTTCACAGTCCCAAAGTGCCATTTTCACAGTAAAAAGGCCTGGTTCACTTTTGCTTAGCTTAGTCTGTAACTTGAAAACTATGTACCGTATGGCCCTATAAACTGTGTTGGGATGAAAGCTAGCCACTTTGAGCAATGTGGGAAGTGCTGGGGCAGTTTGGGACAACAGGGCCAAAATGTCACTTTCACAGTCCCAAAGTGCCATTTTCACAGTAAAAAGGCCTGGTTCACTTTTGCTTAGCTTAGTCTGTAACTTGAAAACTATGTACCGTATGGCCCTATAAACTGTGTTGGGATGAAAGCTAGCCACTTTGAGCAATGTGGGAAGTGCTGGGGCAGTTTGGGACAACAGGGCCAAAATGTCACTTTCACAGTCCCAAAGTGCCATTTTCACAGTAAAAAGGCCTGGTTCACTTTTGCTTAGCTTAGTCTGTAACTTGAAAACTATGTACCGTATGGCCCTATAAACTGTGTTGGGATGAAAGCTAGCCACTTTGAGCAATGTGGGAAGTGCTGGGGCAGTTTGGGACAACAGGGCCAAAATGTCACTTTCACAGTCCCAAAGTGCCGTTTTCACAGTAAAAAAAAAAGATTCATTTTGCTTAGCTTAGTCTGTAACTTGAAAACTATGTACCGTATGGCCCTATAAACTGTGTTGGGATGAAAGCTAGCCACTTTGAGCAATGTGGGAAGTGCTGGGGCAGTTTGGGACAACAGGGCCAAAATGTCACTTTCACAGTCCCAAAGTGCCATTTTCACAGTAAAAAGGCCTGGTTCACTTTTGCTTAGCTTAGTCTGTAACTTGAAAACTATGTACCGTATGGCCCTATAAACTGTGTTGGGATGAAAGCTAGCCACTTTGAGCAATGTGGGAAGTGCTGGGGCAGTTTGGGACAACAGGGCCAAAATGTCACTTTCACAGTCCCAAAGTGCCATTTTCACAGTAAAAAGGCCTGGTTCACTTTTGCTTAGCTTAGTCTGTAACTTGAAAACTATGTACCGTATGGCCCTATAAACTGTGTTGGGATGAAAGCTAGCCACTTTGAGCAGTGTGGGAAGTGCTGGGGCAGTTTGGGACAACAGGGCCAAAATGTCACTTTCACAGTCCCAAAGTGCCATTTTCACAGTAAAAAGGCCTGGTTCACTTTTGCTTAGCTTAGTCTGTAACTTGAAAACTATGTACCGTATGGCCCTATAAACTGTGTTGGGATGAAAGCTAGCCACTTTGAGCATTGTGGCAAGAGCTGGGGCAGTTTGGGACAACAGGGACGAACAGGCAAATGTCACTTTCACAGTCCCAAAGTGCCATTTTCACAGTAAAAAGGCCTGGTTCACTTTTGCTTAGCTTAGTCTGTAACTTGAAAACTATGTACCGTATGGCCCTATAAACTGTGTTGGGATGAAAGCTAGCCACTTTGAGCAATGTGGGAAGTGCTGGGGCAGTTTGGGACAACAGGGCCAAAATGTCACTTTCACAGTCCCAAAGTGCCATTTTCACAGTAAAAAGGCCTGGTTCACTTTTGCTTAGCTTAGTCTGTAACTTGAAAACTATGTACCGTATGGCCCTATAAACTGTGTTGGGATGAAAGCTAGCCACTTTGAGCAATGTGGAAGTGCTGGGGCAGTTTGGGACAACAGGGCCAAAATGTCACTTTCACAGTCCCAAAGTGCCATTTTCACAGTAAAAAGGCCTGGTTCACTTTTGCTTAGCTTAGTCTGTAACTTGAAAAC
>NW_027665719.1:0-43212 GCF_963924005.1 Protomyctophum bolini | reverse complement strand
GGAAGACCATGTAGAGTTACAGTATATAGGGCTGACTGGGGGGAAGACCATGTAGAGTTACAGTATATAGGGCTGACTGGGGGGAAGACCATGTAGAGTTACAGTATATAGGGCTGACTGTGGGGAAGACCATGTAGAGTTACAGTATATAGGGCTGACTGGGAGGGAAGACCATGTAGAGTTACAGTATATAGGGCTGACTGGGGGGGAAGACCATGTAGAGTTACAGTATATAGGGCTGACTGGGGGGGAAGACCATGTAGAGTTACAGTATATAGGGCTGACTGGGGGAAGACCATGTAGAGTTACAGTATATAGGGCTGACTGTGGGGAAGACCATGTAGAGTTACAGTATATAATAATAATAATAATAATAATAAAACTTTATTTGTATAGCACCTTTCATGACATGAAATGCAGCTCAAAGTGCTTTACAGAGAAATGGAGGATAAAAGAAAAGCATGGCAACAACATTAAAAACAAGCAGTAATGCAGTGAGGACATGAATAACAAAAAATAAAAGATCAATTAAAAGCAATGTTGTAGAAGTGGGTCTTGAGCTGAGCTTTAAAAATGTCTACAGAGGCTGCCTGACGAAGGTACAGTGGGAGCTTGTTCCATACCGACGGCCCGTAGAAGCAAAAAGCTGCTTCCCCGTGTTTTTTAGTTGCCATTTTTTTTGGCAAAGCGAGCAGGCCGGCAGTGGAAGACCTTAGGGGGCGGTTTGGGACATATTTAGGCAGGCAGTCAAGTAGGTAGGAAGGTGCGAGACCATTGAGAGCTTTATAGACAAGTAAAAGAATTTTAAAATCAATCCTAAAAACAACCGGAAGCCAGTGCAGTGATGCCAAAACTGGAGTAATATGTTCTCTCATCTTAGTTCTAGTTAAAACTCTGGCTGCTGCATTTTGGACAAGTTGTAGTCTGTCAGTTGTTTTCTTAGGCAGTCCTGAAAAGAGTGCATTGCAGTAGTCAAGCCGAGAAAAAACAAAGGCGTGGATTAGCGTTTTTGCATCGTCCAAGGACAAATAGGCTCTGATTCGTGCAATATTTCTAAGGTGAAAAAAGGCAATCTTGGTAACATGATTAATGTGTGAATTGAAATTCAATTCAGAATCAATAATAACCCCCAGGTTCTTTACTTTACTGTTACTTTCTACAGTCAGGTTACCAAGTCTGCTTATTATTGATTCTTTCTGCTCACTAGAACCGATTATGAGAACTTCTGTCTTATCCTCGTTTAGCTTGAGAAAGTTCTCACTCATCCAACATTTGATGCTAGACAGACAGGTCAACAGCGGGTCTAAAGCACAGGGATCATCTGGAGCCACAGAAAGATAAAGTTGGGTATCATCAGCATAGAAATGAAAATTGACTCCGTGGTTGGTAATGAGTTCGCCCAATGGCAGTATGTACAAGGAGAAAAGCAGAGGGCCAAGAATCGAGCCCTGTGGAATACCAGAGCTGATGTCGTGTTTGTCTGAGTCAAACTCGGCTAGATTGACAAAGTAACTTCTGTTTGATAGGTAGGAGGAAAACCAGGACAGGGCCGTACCAGACAGGCCTATCCAGTGTTCCAGACGCTGTATTAAAATTGAATGATCAATCGTGTCAAATGCAGCCGTTAGATCTAGGAGTAGGAGAACAGATACATGTTTCTTGTCAGCAGACACCCTAAGATCATTAATTACTTTTACAAGTGCTGTTTCTGTGCTGTGACCTTTCCTAAAGCCAGATTGGAATTTGTTGTGCACATTATTGTTCTGTAGAAACACATCCAATTGATGAAAGATGCATTTTTCTAAAACCTTGCCCAGAAAGGGTAGATTTGAAATGGGTCGATAGTTACCCAAAACAGAGGGATCAAGATTGTGTTTCTTGAGTAGGGGCCTAACTACAGCAGTCTTCAGTGAGTCTGGGAAGACACCTGATTGTAGAGAGCTGTTTACAATTTTTAGGATATCTCCAATCACACTGTCCAAGACCTCTTTGAGAAAGGTGGTGGGAATTTTATCCAATGAACAGGAGGATGATGTCATCTGTGATATGGTTTTGCGGAGTTCATCTTCATCAATTGCGCAGAACGTTAATAGGCTCCCCCTGGAGAGATCTACTCTGGGACCATTAGCTGCTGTTTGAGGGTTTGCGCTAGCAGCAGCACCATTCATAATATCAGCTCTAATGTTAAAGATTTTGTTATCAAAAAAGCATGCAAACTCATTACACTTAGCTTTAGAGGCCGGGAATGACTGCTTGTAGGACTGGGGGGGGTTTAAAAGTCGTTCAATGGTAGAGAATAGGACTCTGGCATTTTTCTTGTTCTCATTAATAATGCCAGAGAAATATGCCTGCCTTGCTAGACGCAAGGCTTTGTTATAGGCGACTGTTGACTTTTTAAGAATCTCTAGGTGGATGGTGAGTTTGTTTTTTCTCCACGCTCGCTCAGCTCTACGACATTCTTGCTTCAGTGAGCGTGTATGCTCATTTATCCAGGGTGTTATTCTGGTGTTATGTTTCTTTTTTGTTTTCAAAGGAGCCACTATATCAAGAGCTGACTCTAGTTTAAGATTAAAAATTTGAACCATATCATTTACTGGGGGGGTATCGGGCAGGGGGGGCCCCAGATGACGAGAGAACTCGTCGGCTGCAGAAGAGCTAAAAAAACGCTTTTTTATGGTATATTCCGTGATGTTTTTCTCTAGATCAGAGACAGTCATATTAAAACACAGCAAATAGTGGTCTGATAGCTCAGGCCTTTCAATAGTCCTTTCCACAGTGATGTTCAGCCCTCTAGAAATCACCAGGTCCAGAGTGTGCCCATGTTTATGTGTAGGCCCAACAACATGTTGGATAAACTCAAAGGAGTGCAATAACTCTAAGAAGCCCATAGCCACAGCATCTGTAGTATCATCCAGGTGAAGATTAAGATCACCTGAGATAAGAGTTCTGTCATAGTTAGTGGAGCAGATAGATAAAAGTTCTGATATTTCTGTTAGAAATATTGCTTTACTGCATTTTGGCGGGCGATAAATGCTAATCATTGGCATAGAGGGTTGACCAAGTAGTGTAGTGGCCTGGTATTCAAAGGATGTAAAGCTGCCAAGGGTCAGAGCCTTGAATTTTAACGTGTCTGAAAAAATTATTGCCAGTCCACCTCCTTTCTTAGCCTTACGAAAAGAGTGAATGAAACTGTAGTTTGCGGGACAGGCTGGCGCTAGGAGAACAGCTCCATCCGAGCCAAGCCATGTCTCTGTTAGAAAGATTATATCTAGCTTCTCTTTACAGATTATATCATTTACAGAGGAGGACTTATTTGTTAGTGACCTGATGTTAAACAAGGCAAGGTTAAGCTTGTTGTCACATTTTTGGGGGCTGTGATGCCTGTGAGGTACAGTGACCAAACAGCATTCTCTCTCTAGACCACTCCTTGTGTTGGACACTCTATTTGAAATAACAGTAGAAATGTTGTGAACCTCAACCTGTGCAATGATTGAAACACCAGGCTTTCTAGAAGCATATATAGGGCTGACTGGGAGGGAAGACCATGTAGAGTTACAGTATATAGGGCTGACTGGGAGGGAGACCATGTAGAGTTACAGTATATAGGGCTGACTGGGGGGGAAGACCATGTAGAGTTACAGTATATAGGGCTGACTGGGAGGGAAGACCATGTAGAGTTACAGTATATAGGGCTGACTGGGAGGGAAGACCGTGTAGAGTTACAGTATATAGGGCTGACTGGGGGGAAGACCATGTAGAGTTACAGTATATAGGGCTGACTGGGAGGGGGGAAGACCATGTAGAGTTACAGTATATAGGGCTGACTGGGGGGAAGACCATGTAGAGTTACAGTATATAGGGCTGACTGGGGGGAAGACCATGTAGAGTTACAGTATATAGGGCTGACTGGGGGGAAGACCATGTAGAGTTACAGTATATAGGGCTGACTGGGGGGAAGACCATGTAGAGTTACAGTATATAGGGCTGACTGGGGGGAAGACCATGTAGAGTTACAGTATATAGGGCTGACTGGGGGGAAGACCGTGTAGAGTTACAGTATATAGGGCTGACTGGGGGGAAGACCATGTAGAGTTACAGTATATAGGGCTGACTGGGGGGAAGACCATGTAGAGTTACAGTATATAGGGCTGACTGGGAGGGAAGACCATGTAGAGTTACAGTATATAGGGCTGACTGTGGGGAAGACCATGTAGAGTTACAGTATATAGGGCTGACTGGGAGGGAAGACCATGTAGAGTTACAGTATATAGGGCTGACTGGGGGGAAGACCATGTAGAGTTACAGTATATAGGGCTGACTGGGGGGAAGACCATGTAGAGTTACAGTATATAGGGCTGACTGGGGGGGGAAGACCATGTAGAGTTACAGTATATAGGGCTGACTGGGGGGGGAAGACCATGTAGAGTTACAGTATATAGGGCTGACTGGGGGGAAGACCATGTAGAGTTACAGTATATAGGGCTGACTGTGGGGAAGACCATGTAGAGTTACAGTATATAGGGCTGACTGGGAGGGAAGACCATGTAGAGTTACAGTATATAGGGCTGACTGGGGGGGAAGACCATGTAGAGTTACAGTATATAGGGCTGACTGGGGGGAAGACTGTGTAGAGTTACAGTATATAGGGCTGACTGGGGGGAAGACCATGTAGAGTTACAGTATATAGGGCTGACTGGGAGGGAAGACCATGTAGAGTTACAGTATATAGGGCTGACTGGGAGGGAAGACCATGTAGAGTTACAGTATATAGGGCTGACTGGGGGGGAAGACCATGTAGAGTTACAGTATATAGGGCTGACTGGGGGGAAGACTGTGTAGAGTTACAGTATATAGGGCTGACTGGGGGGAAGACCATGTAGAGTTACAGTATATAGGGCTGACTGGGGGGGAAGACCATGTAGAGTTACAGTATATAGGGCTGACTGGGAGGGAAGACCATGTAGAGTTACAGTATGTAGGGCTGACTGGGAGGGAAGACCATGTAGAGTTACAGTATATAGGGCTGACTATGGGGAAGACCATGTAGAGTTACAGTATATAGGGCTGACTGTGGGGAAGACCATGTAGAGTTACAGTATATAGGGCTGACTGGGAGGGAAGACCATGTAGAGTTACAGTATATAGGGCTGACTGTGGGGAAGACCATGTAGAGTTACAGTATATAGGGCTGACTGTGGGGAAGACCATGTAGAGATAACTCCACATGGTCTTCCCCCCAGTCAGCCCTATATACTGTAACTCTACATGGTCTTCCCCCCCAGTCAGCCCTATATACTGTAACTCTACATGGTCTTCCCCCCCAGTCAGCCCTATATACTGTAACTCTACATGGTCTTCCCCCCAGTCTGCCCTATATACTGTAACTCTACATGGTCTTCCCTCCCAGTCAGCCCTATATACTGTAACTCTACATGGTCTTCTTATAGTCGGAGCATTATCACAGCAAACCACACTCTATAGTAGGGAGCATTATCACAACAGACCACACTCTATAGTAGGATCATTATCACAACAAACCACTCTATAGTAGGGAGCATTATCACAACAAACCACACTCTATAGTAGGGAGCATTATCACAACAAACCACACTCTATAGTAGGATCATTATCACAACAAACCACACTCTATAGTAGGAGCATTATCACAACAAACCACACTCTATAGTAGGGAGCATTATCACAACAAACCACACTCTATAGTAGGGAGCATTATCACAACAAACCACACTCTATAGTAGGATCATTATCACAACAATACACTCTATAGTAGGGAGCATTATCACGACAAACCACACTCTATAGTAGGAGCATTATCACAACAAACCACACTCTATAGTAGGAGCATTATCACAACAAACCACTCTATAGTAGGGAGCATTATCACAACAAACCACACTCTATAGTAGGAGCATTATCACAACAAACCACACTCTATAGTAGGAGCATTATCACAACAAACCACACTCTAAAGTAGGAGCATTATCACAACAAACCACACTCTATAGTAGGATCATTATCACAACAAACCACACTCTATAGTAGGGAGCATTATCACAACAAACCACACTCTATAGTAGGAGCATTATCACAACAAACCACACTCTATAGTAGGAGCATTATCACAGCAAACCACACTCTATAGTAGGGAGCATTATCACAACAAACCACACTCTATAGTAGGGAGCATTATCACAACAAACCACACTCTATAGTAGGAGCATTATCACAACAAACCACTCTATAGTAGGAGCATTATCACAACAAACCACACTCTATAGTAGGAGCATTATCACAGCAAACCACTCTATAGTAGGAGCATTATCACAACAAACCACTCTATAGTAGGAGCATTATCACAACAAACCACTCTATAGTAGGGAGCATTATCACAACAAACCACACTCTATAGTAGGGAGCATTAACACAACAAACCACACTATAATAGGGAGCATTATCACAACAAACCACTCTATAGTAGGGAGCATTATCACAACAAACCACACTCCATAGTAGGATCATTATCACAACAATACACTCTATAGTAGGGAGCATTATCACAACAAACCACACTCTATAGTAGGATCATTATCACAACAAACCACACTCTATAGTAGGGAGCATTATCACAACAAACCACACTCTATAGTAGGAGCATTATCACAACAAACCACTCTATAGTAGGAGCATTATCACAACAAACCACACTCTATAGTTTTAGCATTATCACAACAAACCACTCTATAGTAGGGAGCATTATCACAACAAACCACACTCTATAGTAGGGAGCATTATCACAACAAACCACACTATAGTAGGGAGCATTATCACAGCAAACCACACTCTATAGTAGGAGCATTATCACAACAGACCACACTCTATAGTAGGATCATTATCACAACAAACCACTCTATAGTAGGGAGCATTATCACAACAAACCACACTATAGTAGGAGCATTATCACAACAAACCACACTCTAAAGTAGGAGCATTATCACAACAAACCACACTCTATAGTTGGGAGCATTATCACAACAAACCACACTCTATAGTAGGAGCATTATCACAACAAACCACACTCTATAGTAGGAGCATTATCACAACAAACCACACTATAGTAGGAGCATTATCACAACAAACCACACTCTATAGTAGGGAGCATTATCACAACAAACCACACTCTATAGTAGGGAGCATTATCACAACAAACCACTCTATAGTAGGAGCATTATCACAACAAACCACACTCTATAGTAGGATCATTATCACAACAAACCACACCATGGTGGGAGGGAAGACCATGTAGAGTTACAGTATATAGGGCTGACTGGGGGGAAGACCATGTAGAGTTACAGTATATAGGGCTGACTGGGAGGGAAGACCATGTAGAGTTACAGTATATAGGGCTGACTGGGGGGGAAGACCATGTAGAGTTACAGTATATAGGGCTGACTGGGGGGAAGACCGTGTAGAGTTACAGTATATAGGGCTGACTGGGGGGAAGACCATGTAGAGTTACAGTATGTAGGGCTGACTGGGAGGGAAGACCATGTAGAGTTACAGTATATAGGGCTGACTGGGAGGGAAGACCATGTAGAGTTACAGTATATAGGGCTGACTGTGGGGAAGACCATGTAGAGTTACAGTATATAGGGCTGACTGGGAGGGAAGACCATGTAGAGTTACAGTATATAGGGCTGACTGGGAGGGAGACCATGTAGAGTTACAGTATATAGGGCTGACTGGGGGGAAGACCATGTAGAGTTACAGTATATAGGGCTGACTGGGGGGGAAGACCATGTAGAGTTACAGTATATAGGGCTGACTGGGGGGAAGACCATGTAGAGTTACAGTGTATAGGGCTGACTGGGGGGAAGACCATGTAGAGTTACAGTATATAGGGCTGACTGGGGGGAAGACCATGTAGAGTTACAGTATATAGGGCTGACTGGGGGGAAGACCATGTAGAGTTACAGTATATAGGGCTGACTGGGGGGAAGACCATGTAGAGTTACAGTATATAGGGCTGACTGGGAGGGAAGACCATGTAGAGTTACAGTATATAGGGCTGACTGTGGGGAAGACCATGTAGAGTTACAGTATATAGGGCTGACTGGGAGGGAAGACCATGTAGAGTTACAGTATATAGGGCTGACTGGGGGGAAGACCATGTAGAGTTACAGTATATAGGGCTGACTGGGGGGAAGACCATGTAGAGTTACAGTATATAGGGCTGACTGGGGGGAAGACCATGTAGAGTTACAGTATATAGGGCTGACTGGGGGGAAGACCATGTAGAGTTACAGTATATAGGGCTGACTGTGGGGAAGACCATGTAGAGTTACAGTATATAGGGCTGACTGGGAGGGAAGACCATGTAGAGTTACAGTATATAGGGCTGACTGGGGGGGAAGACCATGTAGAGTTACAGTATATAGGGCTGACTGGGGGGGAAGACCATGTAGAGTTACAGTATATAGGGCTGACTGGGGGAAGACCATGTAGAGTTACAGTATATAGGGCTGACTGTGGGGAAGACCATGTAGAGTTACAGTATATAGGGCTGACTGGGAGGGAAGACCATGTAGAGTTACAGTATATAGGGCTGACTGGGAGGGAAGACCATGTAGAGTTACAGTATATAGGGCTGACTGGGGGGGAAGACCATGTAGAGTTACAGTATATAGGGCTGACTGGGGGGGAAGACATGTAGAGTTACAGTATATAGGGCTGACTGGGGGGAAGACCATGTAGAGTTACAGTATATAGGGCTGACTGGGGGGAAGACCATGTAGAGTTACAGTATATAGGGCTGACTGGGAGGGAAGACCATGTAGAGTTACAGTATATAGGGCTGACTGTGGGGAAGACCATGTAGAGTTACAGTATATAGGGCTGACTGGGAGGGAAGACCATGTAGAGTTACAGTATATAGGGCTGACTGGGGGGAAGACCATGTAGAGTTACAGTATATAGGGCTGACTGGGGGGAAGACCATGTAGAGTTACAGTATATAGGGCTGACTGGGGGGGGAAGACCATGTAGAGTTACAGTATATAGGGCTGACTGGGGGGGAAGACCATGTAGAGTTACAGTATATAGGGCTGACTGGGGGGAAGACCATGTAGAGTTACAGTATATAGGGCTGACTGTGGGGAAGACCATGTAGAGTTACAGTATATAGGGCTGACTGGGAGGGAAGACCATGTAGAGTTACAGTATATAGGGCTGACTGGGGGGAAGACCATGTAGAGTTACAGTATATAGGGCTGACTGGGGGGAAGACCGTGTAGAGTTACAGTATATAGGGCTGACTGGGGGGAAGACCATGTAGAGTTACAGTATATAGGGCTGACTGGGGGGAAGACCATGTAGAGTTACAGTATATAGGGCTGACTGTGGGGAAGACCATGTAGAGTTACAGTATATAGGGCTGACTGTGGGGAAGACCATGTAGAGTTACAGTATATAGGGCTGACTGGGAGGGAAGACCATGTAGAGTTACAGTATATAGGGCTGACTGGGGGGGAAGACCATGTAGAGTTACAGTATATAGGGCTGACTGGGGGGAAGACCATGTAGAGTTACAGTATATAGGGCTGACTGGGAGGGAAGACCATGTAGAGTTACAGTATATAGGGCTGACTGGGGGGGAAGACCATGTAGAGTTACAGTATATAGGGCTGACTGGGGGGAAGACTGTGTAGAGTTACAGTATATAGGGCTGACTGGGGGGAAGACCATGTAGAGTTACAGTATATAGGGCTGACTGGGAGGGAAGACCATGTAGAGTTACAGTATATAGGGCTGACTGGGAGGGAAGACCATGTAGAGTTACAGTATATAGGGCTGACTGGGGGGGAAGACCATGTAGAGTTACAGTATATAGGGCTGACTGGGGGGAAGACTGTGTAGAGTTACAGTATATAGGGCTGACTGGGGGGAAGACCATGTAGAGTTACAGTATATAGGGCTGACTGGGGGGGAAGACCATGTAGAGTTACAGTATATAGGGCTGACTGGGAGGGAAGACCATGTAGAGTTACAGTATGTAGGGCTGACTGGGAGGGAAGACCATGTAGAGTTACAGTATATAGGGCTGACTATGGGGAAGACCATGTAGAGTTACAGTATATAGGGCTGACTGTGGGGAAGACCATGTAGAGTTACAGTATATAGGGCTGACTGGGAGGGAAGACCATGTAGAGTTACAGTATATAGGGCTGACTGGGGGGGAAGACCATGTAGAGTTACAGTATATAGGGCTGACTGGGGGGAAGACCATGTAGAGTTACAGTATATAGGGCTGACTGGGGGGGGAAGACCATGTAGAGTTACAGTATATAGGGCTGACTGGGGGGAAGACCATGTAGAGTTACAGTATATAGGGCTGACTGTGGGGAAGACCATGTAGAGTTACAGTATATAGGGCTGACTGGGAGGGAAGACCATGTAGAGTTACAGTATATAGGGCTGACTGGGGGGGAAGACCATGTAGAGTTACAGTATATAGGGCTGACTGGGGGGGAAGACATGTAGAGTTACAGTATATAGGGCTGACTGGGGGGAAGACCATGTAGAGTTACAGTATATAGGGCTGACTGGGGGGAAGACCATGTAGAGTTACAGTATATAGGGCTGACTGTGGGGAAAACCATGTAGAGTTACAGTATATAGGGCTGACTGGGGGGAAGACCATGTAGAGTTACAGTATATAGGGCTGACTGGGAGGGAAGACCATGTAGAGTTACAGTATATAGGGCTGACTGGGAGGGAAGACCATGTAGAGTTACAGTATATAGGGCTGACTGGGGGGAAGACCATGTAGAGTTACAGTATATAGGGCTGACTGGGGGGAAGACCATGTAGAGTTACAGTATATAGGGCTGACTGGGGGGGAAGACCATGTAGAGTTACAGTATATAGGGCTGACTGGGGGGGGAAGACCATGTAGAGTTACAGTATATAGGGCTGACTGGGGGGAAGACCATGTAGAGTTACAGTATATAGGGCTGACTGTGGGGAAGACCATGTAGAGTTACAGTATATAGGGCTGACTGGGAGGGAAGACCATGTAGAGTTACAGTATATAGGGCTGACTGGGGGGAAGACCATGTAGAGTTACAGTATATAGGGCTGACTGGGGGGAAGACCGTGTAGAGTTACAGTATATAGGGCTGACTGGGGGGAAGACCATGTAGAGTTACAGTATATAGGGCTGACTGGGGGGAAGACCATGTAGAGTTACAGTATATAGGGCTGACTGTGGGGAAGACCATGTAGAGTTACAGTATATAGGGCTGACTGTGGGGAAGACCATGTAGAGTTACAGTATATAGGGCTGACTGGGAGGGAAGACCATGTAGAGTTACAGTATATAGGGCTGACTGGGGGGGAAGACCATGTAGAGTTACAGTATATAGGGCTGACTGGGGGGAAGACCATGTAGAGTTACAGTATATAGGGCTGACTGGGAGGGAAGACCATGTAGAGTTACAGTATATAGGGCTGACTGGGGGGGAAGACCATGTAGAGTTACAGTATATAGGGCTGACTGGGGGGAAGACTGTGTAGAGTTACAGTATATAGGGCTGACTGGGGGGAAGACCATGTAGAGTTACAGTATATAGGGCTGACTGGGAGGGAAGACCATGTAGAGTTACAGTATATAGGGCTGACTGGGAGGGAAGACCATGTAGAGTTACAGTATATAGGGCTGACTGGGGGGGAAGACCATGTAGAGTTACAGTATATAGGGCTGACTGGGGGGAAGACTGTGTAGAGTTACAGTATATAGGGCTGACTGGGGGGAAGACCATGTAGAGTTACAGTATATAGGGCTGACTGGGGGGGAAGACCATGTAGAGTTACAGTATATAGGGCTGACTGGGAGGGAAGACCATGTAGAGTTACAGTATGTAGGGCTGACTGGGAGGGAAGACCATGTAGAGTTACAGTATATAGGGCTGACTATGGGGAAGACCATGTAGAGTTACAGTATATAGGGCTGACTGTGGGGAAGACCATGTAGAGTTACAGTATATAGGGCTGACTGGGAGGGAAGACCATGTAGAGTTACAGTATATAGGGCTGACTGGGGGGGAAGACCATGTAGAGTTACAGTATATAGGGCTGACTGGGGGGAAGACCATGTAGAGTTACAGTATATAGGGCTGACTGGGGGGGGAAGACCATGTAGAGTTACAGTATATAGGGCTGACTGGGGGGAAGACCATGTAGAGTTACAGTATATAGGGCTGACTGTGGGGAAGACCATGTAGAGTTACAGTATATAGGGCTGACTGGGAGGGAAGACCATGTAGAGTTACAGTATATAGGGCTGACTGGGGGGGAAGACCATGTAGAGTTACAGTATATAGGGCTGACTGGGGGGGAAGACATGTAGAGTTACAGTATATAGGGCTGACTGGGGGGAAGACCATGTAGAGTTACAGTATATAGGGCTGACTGGGGGGAAGACCATGTAGAGTTACAGTATATAGGGCTGACTGTGGGGAAAACCATGTAGAGTTACAGTATATAGGGCTGACTGGGGGGAAGACCATGTAGAGTTACAGTATATAGGGCTGACTGGGAGGGAAGACCATGTAGAGTTACAGTATATAGGGCTGACTGGGAGGGAAGACCATGTAGAGTTACAGTATATAGGGCTGACTGGGGGGGAAGACCATGTAGAGTTACAGTATATAGGGCTGACTGGGGGGGAAGACCATGTAGAGTTACAGTATATAGGGCTGACTGGGAGGGAAGACCATGTAGAGTTACAGTATATAGGGCTGACTGGGGGGGAAGACCATGTAGAGTTACAGTATATAGGGCTGACTGGGGGGGAAGACCATGTAGAGTTACAGTATATAGGGCTGACTGGGGGGAAGACCATGTAGAGTTACAGTATATAGGGCTGACTGTGGGGAAGACCATGTAGAGTTACAGTATATAGGGCTGACTATGGGGAAGACCATGTAGAGTTACAGTATATAGGGCTAACTGGGGGGAAGACCATGTAGAGTTACAGTATATAGGGCTGACTGGGGGGGAAGACCATGTAGAGTTACAGTATATAGGGCTGACTGGGGGGAAGACCATGTAGAGTTACAGTATATAGGGCTGACTGAGAGGGAAGACCATGTAGAGTTACAGTATATAGGGCTGACTGTGGGGAAGACCATGTAGAGTTACAGTATATAGGGCTGACTGGGGGGGAGACCATGTAGAGTTACAGTATATAGGGCTGACTGGGGGGGAGACCATGTAGAGTTACATTATATAGGGCTGACTGTGGGGGAAGACCATGTAGAGTTACAGTATATAGGGCTGACTGTGGGGAAGACCATGTAGAGTTACAGTATATAGGGCTGACTGGGGGGGAGACCATGTAGAGTTACAGTATATAGGGCTGACTGGGGGGGAGACCATGTAGAGTTACATTATATAGGGCTGACTGTGGGGGAAGACCATGTAGAGTTACAGTATATAGGGCTGACTGTGGGGAAGACCATGTAGAGTTACAGTATATAGGGCTGACTGTGGGGAAGACCATGTAGAGTTACAGTATATAGGGCTGACTGGGAGGGAAGACCATGTAGAGTTACAGTATATAGGGCTGACTGGGAGGGAAGACCGTGTAGAGTTACAGTATATAGGGCTGACTGGGGGGAAGACCATGTAGAGTTACAGTATATAGGGCTGACTGGGAGGGGGGAAGACCATGTAGAGTTACAGTATATAGGGCTGACTGGGGGGGAAGACCATGTAGAGTTACAGTATATAGGGCTGACTGGGGGGGAAGACCATGTAGAGTTACAGTATATAGGGCTGACTGGGGGGAAGACCATGTAGAGTTACAGTATATAGGGCTGACTGGGGGGAAGACCATGTAGAGTTACAGTATATAGGGCTGACTGGGGGGAAGACCATGTAGAGGTACAGTATATAGGGCTGACTGGGGGGAAGACCGTGTAGAGTTACAGTATATAGGGCTGACTGGGGGGAAGACCATGTAGAGTTACAGTATATAGGGCTGACTGGGGGGAAGACCATGTAGAGTTACAGTATATAGGGCTGACTGGGGGGAAGACCGTGTAGAGTTACAGTATATAGGGCTGACTGGGGGGGAAGACCATGTAGAGTTACAGTATATAGGGCTGACTGGGAGGGAAGACCATGTAGAGTTACAGTATATAGGGCTGACTGGGGGGGAAGACTGTGTAGAGTTACAGTATATAGGGCTGACTGGGGGGAAGACCATGTAGAGTTACAGTATATAGGGCTGACTGGGAGGGAAGACCATGTAGAGTTACAGTATATAGGGCTGACTGGGGGGAAGACCCTGTAGAGTTACAGTATATAGGGCTGACTGGGGGGAAGACCATGTAGAGTTACAGTATATAGGGCTGACTGGGGGGAAGACCATGTAGAGTTACAGTATATAGGGCTGACTGGGGGGAAGACCATGTAGAGTTACAGTATATAGGGCTGACTGGGAGGGAAGACCATGTAGAGTTACAGTATATAGGGCAGACTGGGGGGAAAGACCATGTAGAGTTACAGTATATAGGGCTGACTGGGAGGGAAGACCATGTAGAGTTACAGTATATAGGGCTGACTGGGGGGGAAGACCATGTAGAGTTACAGTATATAGGGCTGACTGGGGGGAAGACCATGTAGAGTTACAGTATATAGGGCTGACTGGGGGGAAGACCATGTAGAGTTACAGTATATAGGGCTGACTGGGAGGGAAGACCATGTAGAGTTACAGTATATAGGGCTGACTGGGAGGGAAGACCATGTAGAGTTACAGTATATAGGGCTGACTGGGGGGGGAAGACCATGTAGAGTTACAGTATATAGGGCTGACTGGGGGGGAAGACCATGTAGAGTTACAGTATATAGGGCTGACTGGGAGGGAAGACCATGTAGAGTTACAGTATATAGGGCTGACTGGGGGGGAAGACCATGTAGAGTTACAGTATATAGGGCTGACTGGGGGGGAAGACCATGTAGAATTACAGTATATAGGGCTGACTGGGGGGAAGACCATGTAGAGTTACAGTATATAGGGCTGACTGTGGGGAAGACCATGTAGAGTTACAGTATATAGGGCTGACTATGGGGAAGACCATGTAGAGTTACAGTATATAGGGCTGACTGGGGGGAAGACCATGTAGAGTTACAGTATATAGGGCTGACTGGGGGGGAAGACCATGTAGAGTTACAGTATATAGGGCTGACTGGGGGGAAGACCATGTAGAGTTACAGTATATAGGGCTGACTGGGAGGGAAGACCATGTAGAGTTACAGTATATAGGGCTGACTGTGGGGAAGACCATGTAGAGTTACAGTATATAGGGCTGACTGGGGGGGAGACCATGTAGAGTTACAGTATATAGGGCTGACTGGGGGGGAGACCATGTAGAGTTACATTATATAGGGCTGACTGTGGGGGAAGACCATGTAGAGTTACAGTATATAGGGCTGACTGTGGGGAAGACCATGTAGAGTTACAGTATATAGGGCTTACTGTGGGGAAGACCATGTAGAGATACTGTAACTCCACATGGTCTTCCCCCCAGTCAGCCCTATATACTGTAACTCTACATGGTCTTCCCCCCCAGTCAGCCCTATATACTGTAACTCTACATGGTCTTCCCCCCCAGTCAGCCCTATATACTGTAACTCTACATGGTCTTCCCCCCAGTCTGCCCTATATACTGTAACTCTACATGGTCTTCCCTCCCAGTCAGCCCTATATACTGTAACTCTACATGGTCTTCTTATAGTCGGAGCATTATCACAGCAAACCACACTCTATAGTAGGGAGCATTATCACAACAGACCACACTCTATAGTAGGATCATTATCACAACAAACCACTCTATAGTAGGGAGCATTATCACAACAAACCACACTCTATAGTAGGGAGCATTATCACAACAAACCACACTCTATAGTAGGATCATTATCACAACAAACCACACTCTATAGTAGGAGCATTATCACAACAAACCACACTCTATAGTAGGGAGCATTATCACAACAAACCACACTCTATAGTAGGGAGCATTATCACAACAAACCACACTCTATAGTAGGATCATTATCACAACAAACCACACTCTATAGTAGGGAGCATTATCACAACAAACCACACTCTATAGTAGGAGCATTATCACAACAAACCACTCTATAGTAGGAGCATTATCACAACAAACCACACTCTATAGTTTTAGCATTATCACAACAAACCACTCTATAGTAGGGAGCATTATCACAACAAACCACACTCTATAGTAGGGAGCATTATCACAACAAACCACACTATAGTAGGGAGCATTATCACAGCAAACCACACTCTATAGTAGGAGCATTATCACAACAGACCACACTCTATAGTAGGATCATTATCACAACAAACCACTCTATAGTAGGGAGCATTATCACAACAAACCACACTCTATAGTAGGAGCATTATCACAACAAACCACACTCTAAAGTAGGAGCATTATCACAACAAACCACACTCTATAGTTGGGAGCATTATCACAACAAACCACACTCTATAGTAGGAGCATTATCACAACAAACCACACTCTATAGTAGGAGCATTATCACAACAAACCACACTATAGTAGGAGCATTATCACAACAAACCACACTCTATAGTAGGGAGCATTATCACAACAAACCACACTCTATAGTAGGGAGCATTATCACAACAAACCACTCTATAGTAGGAGCATTATCACAACAAACCACACTCTATAGTAGGATCATTATCACAACAAACCACACCATGGTGGGAGGGAAGACCATGTAGAGTTACAGTATATAGGGCTGACTGGGGGGAAGACCATGTAGAGTTACAGTATATAGGGCTGACTGGGAGGGAAGACCATGTAGAGTTACAGTATATAGGGCTGACTGGGGGGGAAGACCATGTAGAGTTACAGTATATAGGGCTGACTGGGGGGAAGACCGTGTAGAGTTACAGTATATAGGGCTGACTGGGGGGAAGACCATGTAGAGTTACAGTATGTAGGGCTGACTGGGAGGGAAGACCATGTAGAGTTACAGTATATAGGGCTGACTGGGAGGGAAGACCATGTAGAGTTACAGTATATAGGGCTGACTGTGGGGAAGACCATGTAGAGTTACAGTATATAGGGCTGACTGGGAGGGAAGACCATGTAGAGTTACAGTATATAGGGCTGACTGGGAGGGAGACCATGTAGAGTTACAGTATATAGGGCTGACTGGGGGGAAGACCATGTAGAGTTACAGTATATAGGGCTGACTGGGGGGGAAGACCATGTAGAGTTACAGTATATAGGGCTGACTGGGGGGGAAGACCATGTAGAGTTACAGTATATAGGGCTGACTGGGGGGGAAGACCATGTAGAGTTACAGTGTATAGGGCTGACTGGGGGGGAAGACCATGTAGAGTTACAGTATATAGGGCTGACTGGGGGGAAGACCATGTAGAGTTACAGTATATAGGGCTGACTGGGGGGAAGACCATGTAGAGTTACAGTATATAGGGCTGACTGGGGGGAAGACCATGTAGAGTTACAGTATATAGGGCTGACTGGGGGGAAGACCATGTAGAGTTACAGTATATAGGGCTGACTGGGAGGGAAGACCATGTAGAGTTACAGTATATAGGGCTGACTGTGGGGAAGACCATGTAGAGTTACAGTATATAGGGCTGACTGGGAGGGAAGACCATGTAGAGTTACAGTATATAGGGCTGACTGGGGGGAAGACCATGTAGAGTTACAGTATATAGGGCTGACTGGGGGGAAGACCATGTAGAGTTACAGTATATAGGGCTGACTGGGGGGAAGACCATGTAGAGTTACAGTATATAGGGCTGACTGGGGGGAAGACCATGTAGAGTTACAGTATATAGGGCTGACTGTGGGGAAGACCATGTAGAGTTACAGTATATAGGGCTGACTGGGAGGGAAGACCATGTAGAGTTACAGTATATAGGGCTGACTGGGGGGGAAGACCATGTAGAGTTACAGTATATAGGGCTGACTGGGGGGGAAGACCATGTAGAGTTACAGTATATAGGGCTGACTGGGGGGAAGACCATGTAGAGTTACAGTATATAGGGCTGACTGTGGGGAAGACCATGTAGAGTTACAGTATATAGGGCTGACTGGGAGGGAAGACCATGTAGAGTTACAGTATATAGGGCTGACTGGGAGGGAGACCATGTAGAGTTACAGTATATAGGGCTGACTGGGGGGGAAGACCATGTAGAGTTACAGTATATAGGGCTGACTGGGAGGGAAGACCATGTAGAGTTACAGTATATAGGGCTGACTGGGAGGGAAGACCGTGTAGAGTTACAGTATATAGGGCTGACTGGGGGGAAGACCATGTAGAGTTACAGTATATAGGGCTGACTGGGAGGGGGGAAGACCATGTAGAGTTACAGTATATAGGGCTGACTGGGGGGGAAGACCATGTAGAGTTACAGTATATAGGGCTGACTGGGGGGAAGACCATGTAGAGTTACAGTATATAGGGCTGACTGGGAGGGAAGACCATGTAGAGTTACAGTATATAGGGCTGACTGGGGGGAAGACCATGTAGAGTTACAGTATATAGGGCTGACTGGGGGGAAGACCATGTAGAGTTACAGTATATAGGGCTGACTGGGGGGAAGACCATGTAGAGTTACAGTATATAGGGCTGACTGTGGGGAAGACCATGTAGAGTTACAGTATATAGGGCTGACTATGGGGAAGACCATGTAGAGTTACAGTATATAGGGCTAACTGGGGGGAAGACCATGTAGAGTTACAGTATATAGGGCTGACTGGGGGGGAAGACCATGTAGAGTTACAGTATATAGGGCTGACTGGGGGGAAGACCATGTAGAGTTACAGTATATAGGGCTGACTGGGAGGGAAGACCATGTAGAGTTACAGTATATAGGGCTGACTGTGGGGAAGACCATGTAGAGTTACAGTATATAGGGCTGACTGGGGGGGAGACCATGTAGAGTTACAGTATATAGGGCTGACTGGGGGGGAGACCATGTAGAGTTACATTATATAGGGCTGACTGTGGGGGAAGACCATGTAGAGTTACAGTATATAGGGCTGACTGTGGGGAAGACCATGTAGAGTTACAGTATATAGGGCTGACTGTGGGGAAGACCATGTAGAGTTACAGTATATAGGGCTGACTGGGAGGGAAGACCATGTAGAGTTACAGTATATAGGGCTGACTGGGAGGGAAGACCGTGTAGAGTTACAGTATATAGGGCTGACTGGGGGGAAGACCATGTAGAGTTACAGTATATAGGGCTGACTGGGAGGGGGAAGACCATGTAGAGTTACAGTATATAGGGCTGACTGGGGGGGAAGACCATGTAGAGTTACAGTATATAGGGCTGACTGGGGGGAAGACCATGTAGAGTTACAGTATATAGGGCTGACTGGGGGGAAGACCATGTAGAGTTACAGTATATAGGGCTGACTGGGGGGAAGACCATGTAGAGTTACAGTATATAGGGCTGACTGGGGGGAAGACCATGTAGAGGTACAGTATATAGGGCTGACTGGGGGGAAGACCGTGTAGAGTTACAGTATATAGGGCTGACTGGGGGGAAGACCATGTAGAGTTACAGTATATAGGGCTGACTGGGGGGAAGACCATGTAGAGTTACAGTATATAGGGCTGACTGGGGGGAAGACCATGTAGAGTTACAGTATATAGGGCTGACTGGGAGGGAAGACCATGTAGAGTTACAGTATATAGGGCAGACTGGGGGGAAAGACCATGTAGAGTTACAGTATATAGGGCTGACTGGGAGGGAAGACCATGTAGAGTTACAGTATATAGGGCTGACTGGGGGGGAAGACCATGTAGAGTTACAGTATATAGGGCTGACTGGGGGGAAGACCATGTAGAGTTACAGTATATAGGGCTGACTGGGGGGAAGACCATGTAGAGTTACAGTATATAGGGCTGACTGGGAGGGAAGACCATGTAGAGTTACAGTATATAGGGCTGACTGGGAGGGAAGACCATGTAGAGTTACAGTATATAGGGCTGACTGGGGGGGGAAGACCATGTAGAGTTACAGTATATAGGGCTGACTGGGGGGGAAGACCATGTAGAGTTACAGTATATAGGGCTGACTGGGAGGGAAGACCATGTAGAGTTACAGTATATAGGGCTGACTGGGGGGGAAGACCATGTAGAGTTACAGTATATAGGGCTGACTGGGGGGGAAGACCATGTAGAGTTACAGTATATAGGGCTGACTGGGGGGAAGACCATGTAGAGTTACAGTATATAGGGCTGACTGTGGGGAAGACCATGTAGAGTTACAGTATATAGGGCTGACTATGGGGAAGACCATGTAGAGTTACAGTATATAGGGCTGACTGGGGGGAAGACCATGTAGAGTTACAGTATATAGGGCTGACTGGGGGGGAAGACCATGTAGAGTTACAGTATATAGGGCTGACTGGGGGGAAGACCATGTAGAGTTACAGTATATAGGGCTGACTGGGAGGGAAGACCATGTAGAGTTACAGTATATAGGGCTGACTGTGGGGAAGACCATGTAGAGTTACAGTATATAGGGCTGACTGGGGGGGAGACCATGTAGAGTTACAGTATATAGGGCTGACTGGGGGGGAGACCATGTAGAGTTACATTATATAGGGCTGACTGTGGGGGAAGACCATGTAGAGTTACAGTATATAGGGCTGACTGTGGGGAAGACCATGTAGAGTTACAGTATATAGGGCTGACTGTGGGGAAGACCATGTAGAGATACTGTAACTCCACATGGTCTTCCCCCCAGTCAGCCCTATATACTGTAACTCTACATGGTCTTCCCCCCCAGTCAGCCCTATATACTGTAACTCTACATGGTCTTCCCCCCCAGTCAGCCCTATATACTGTAACTCTACATGGTCTTCCCCCCAGTCTGCCCTATATACTGTAACTCTACATGGTCTTCCCTCCCAGTCAGCCCTATATACTGTAACTCTACATGGTCTTCTTATAGTCGGAGCATTATCACAGCAAACCACACTCTATAGTAGGGAGCATTATCACAACAGACCACACTCTATAGTAGGATCATTATCACAACAAACCACTCTATAGTAGGGAGCATTATCACAACAAACCACACTCTATAGTAGGGAGCATTATCACAACAAACCACACTCTATAGTAGGATCATTATCACAACAAACCACACTCTATAGTAGGAGCATTATCACAACAAACCACACTCTATAGTAGGGAGCATTATCACAACAAACCACACTCTATAGTAGGGAGCATTATCACAACAAACCACACTCTATAGTAGGATCATTATCACAACAATACACTCTATAGTAGGGAGCATTATCACAACAAACCACACTCTATAGTAGGAGCATTATCACAACAAACCACACTCTATAGTAGGAGCATTATCACAACAAACCACTCTATAGTAGGGAGCATTATCACAACAAACCACACTCTATAGTAGGAGCATTATCACAACAAACCACACTCTATAGTAGGAGCATTATCACAACAAACCACACTCTAAAGTAGGAGCATTATCACAACAAACCACACTCTATAGTAGGATCATTATCACAACAAACCACACTCTATAGTAGGGAGCATTATCACAACAAACCACACTCTATAGTAGGAGCATTATCACAACAAACCACACTCTATAGTAGGAGCATTATCACAGCAAACCACACTCTATAGTAGGGAGCATTATCACAACAAACCACACTCTATAGTAGGGAGCATTATCACAACAAACCACACTCTATAGTAGGAGCATTATCACAACAAACCACTCTATAGTAGGAGCATTATCACAACAAACCACACTCTATAGTAGGAGCATTATCACAGCAAACCACTCTATAGTAGGAGCATTATCACAACAAACCACTCTATAGTAGGAGCATTATCACAACAAACCACTCTATAGTAGGGAGCATTATCACAACAAACCACACTCTATAGTAGGGAGCATTAACACAACAAACCACACTATAGTAGGGAGCATTATCACAACAAACCACTCTATAGTAGGGAGCATTATCACAACAAACCACACTCCATAGTAGGATCATTATCACAACAATACACTCTATAGTAGGGAGCATTATCACAACAAACCACACTCTATAGTAGGATCATTATCACAACAAACCACACTCTATAGTAGGGAGCATTATCACAACAAACCACACTCTATAGTAGGAGCATTATCACAACAAACCACTCTATAGTAGGAGCATTATCACAACAAACCACACTCTATAGTTTTAGCATTATCACAACAAACCACTCTATAGTAGGGAGCATTATCACAACAAACCACACTCTATAGTAGGGAGCATTATCACAACAAACCACACTATAGTAGGGAGCATTATCACAGCAAACCACACTCTATAGTAGGAGCATTATCACAACAGACCACACTCTATAGTAGGATCATTATCACAACAAACCACTCTATAGTAGGGAGCATTATCACAACAAACCACACTCTATAGTAGGAGCATTATCACAACAAACCACACTCTAAAGTAGGAGCATTATCACAACAAACCACACTCTATAGTAGGATCATTATCACAACAAACCACACTCTATAGTAGGGAGCATTATCACAACAAACCACACTCTATAGTAGGAGCATTATCACAACAAACCACTCTATAGTAGGAGCATTATCACAACAAACCACACTCTATAGTTTTAGCATTATCACAACAAACCACTCTATAGTAGGGAGCATTATCACAACAAACCACACTCTATAGTAGGGAGCATTATCACAACAAACCACACTATAGTAGGGAGCATTATCACAGCAAACCACACTCTATAGTAGGAGCATTATCACAACAGACCACACTCTATAGTAGGATCATTATCACAACAAACCACTCTATAGTAGGGAGCATTATCACAACAAACCACACTCTATAGTAGGAGCATTATCACAACAAACCACACTCTAAAGTAGGAGCATTATCACAACAAACCACACTCTATAGTTGGGAGCATTATCACAACAAACCACACTCTATAGTAGGAGCATTATCACAACAAACCACACTCTATAGTAGGAGCATTATCACAACAAACCACACTATAGTAGGAGCATTATCACAACAAACCACACTCTATAGTAGGGAGCATTATCACAACAAACCACACTCTATAGTAGGGAGCATTATCACAACAAACCACTCTATAGTAGGAGCATTATCACAACAAACCACACTCTATAGTAGGATCATTATCACAACAAACCACACCATGGTGGGAGGGAAGACCATGTAGAGTTACAGTATATAGGGCTGACTGGGGGGAAGACCATGTAGAGTTACAGTATATAGGGCTGACTGGGAGGGAAGACCATGTAGAGTTACAGTATATAGGGCTGACTGGGGGGGAAGACCATGTAGAGTTACAGTATATAGGGCTGACTGGGGGGAAGACCGTGTAGAGTTACAGTATATAGGGCTGACTGGGGGGAAGACCATGTAGAGTTACAGTATGTAGGGCTGACTGGGAGGGAAGACCATGTAGAGTTACAGTATATAGGGCTGACTGGGAGGGAAGACCATGTAGAGTTACAGTATATAGGGCTGACTGTGGGGAAGACCATGTAGAGTTACAGTATATAGGGCTGACTGGGAGGGAAGACCATGTAGAGTTACAGTATATAGGGCTGACTGGGAGGGAGACCATGTAGAGTTACAGTATATAGGGCTGACTGGTGGGAAGACCATGTAGAGTTACAGTATATAGGGCTGACTGGGGGGGAAGACCATGTAGAGTTACAGTATATAGGGCTGACTGGGGGGGAAGACCATGTAGAGTTACAGTATATAGGGCTGACTGGGGGGGAAGACCATGTAGAGTTACAGTGTATAGGGCTGACTGGGGGGGAAGACCATGTAGAGTTACAGTATATAGGGCTGACTGGGGGGAAGACCATGTAGAGTTACAGTATATAGGGCTGACTGGGGGGAAGACCATGTAGAGTTACAGTATATAGGGCTGACTGGGGGGAAGACCATGTAGAGTTACAGTATATAGGGCTGACTGGGAGGGAAGACCATGTAGAGTTACAGTATATAGGGCTGACTGTGGGGAAGACCATGTAGAGTTACAGTATATAGGGCTGACTGGGAGGGAAGACCATGTAGAGTTACAGTATATAGGGCTGACTGGGGGGAAGACCATGTAGAGTTACAGTATATAGGGCTGACTGGGGGAAGACCATGTAGAGTTACAGTATATAGGGCTGACTGGGGGGAAGACCATGTAGAGTTACAGTATATAGGGCTGACTGGGGGGAAGACCATGTAGAGTTACAGTATATAGGGCTGACTGTGGGGAAGACCATGTAGAGTTACAGTATATAGGGCTGACTGGGAGGGAAGACCATGTAGAGTTACAGTATATAGGGCTGACTGGGGGGAAGACCATGTAGAGTTACAGTATATAGGGCTGACTGGGGGGGAAGACCATGTAGAGTTACAGTATATAGGGCTGACTGGGGGGAAGACCATGTAGAGTTACAGTATATAGGGCTGACTGTGGGGAAGACCATGTAGAGTTACAGTATATAGGGCTGACTGGGAGGGAAGACCATGTAGAGTTACAGTATATAGGGCTGACTGGGAGGGAGACCATGTAGAGTTACAGTATATAGGGCTGACTGGGGGGGAAGACCATGTAGAGTTACAGTATATAGGGCTGACTGGGAGGGAAGACCATGTAGAGTTACAGTATATAGGGCTGACTGGGAGGGAAGACCGTGTAGAGTTACAGTATATAGGGCTGACTGGGGGGAAGACCATGTAGAGTTACAGTATATAGGGCTGACTGGGAGGGGGGAAGACCATGTAGAGTTACAGTATATAGGGCTGACTGGGGGGGAAGACCATGTAGAGTTACAGTATATAGGGCTGACTGGGGGGGAAGACAATGTAGAGTTACAGTATATAGGGCTGACTGGGAGGGAAGACCATGTAGAGTTACAGTATATAGGGCTGACTGGGAGGGAGACCATGTAGAGTTACAGTATATAGGGCTGACTGGGGGGAAGACCATGTAGAGTTACAGTATATAGGGCTGACTGGGGGGGAAGACCATGTAGAGTTACAGTATATAGGGCTGACTGGGGGGGAAGACCATGTAGAGTTACAGTGTATAGGGCTGACTGGGGGGGAAGACCATGTAGAGTTACAGTGTATAGGGCTGACTGGGGGGGAAGACCATGTAGAGTTACAGTATATAGGGCTGACTGGGGGGAAGACCATGTAGAGTTACAGTATATAGGGCTGACTGGGGGGAAGACCATGTAGAGTTACAGTATATAGGGCTGACTGGGGGGAAGACCATGTAGAGTTACAGTATATAGGGCTGACTGGGGGGAAGACCATGTAGAGTTACAGTATATAGGGCTGACTGGGAGGGAAGACCATGTAGAGTTACAGTATATAGGGCTGACTGTGGGGAAGACCATGTAGAGTTACAGTATATAGGGCTGACTGGGAGGGAAGACCATGTAGAGTTACAGTATATAGGGCTGACTGGGGGGAAGACCATGTAGAGTTACAGTATATAGGGCTGACTGGGGGGAAGACCATGTAGAGTTACAGTATATAGGGCTGACTGGGGGGAAGACCATGTAGAGTTACAGTATATAGGGCTGACTGGGGGGAAGACCATGTAGAGTTACAGTATATAGGGCTGACTGTGGGGAAGACCATGTAGAGTTACAGTATATAGGGCTGACTGGGAGGGAAGACCATGTAGAGTTACAGTATATAGGGCTGACTGGGGGGGAAGACCATGTAGAGTTACAGTATATAGGGCTGACTGGGGGGGAAGACCATGTAGAGTTACAGTATATAGGGCTGACTGGGGGGAAGACCATGTAGAGTTACAGTATATAGGGCTGACTGTGGGGAAGACCATGTAGAGTTACAGTATATAGGGCTGACTGGGAGGGAAGACCATGTAGAGTTACAGTATATAGGGCTGACTGGGAGGGAGACCATGTAGAGTTACAGTATATAGGGCTGACTGGGGGGAAGACCATGTAGAGTTACAGTATATAGGGCTGACTGGGGGGAAGACCATGTAGAGGTACAGTATATAGGGCTGACTGGGGGGAAGACCGTGTAGTGTTACAGTATATAGGGCTGACTGGGGGGGAAGACCATGTAGAGTTACAGTATATAGGGCTGACTGGGAGGGAAGACCATGTAGAGTTACAGTATATAGGGCTGACTGGGGGGGAAGACTGTGTAGAGTTACAGTATATAGGGCTGACTGGGGGGAAGACCATGTAGAGTTACAGTATATAGGGCTGACTGGGAGGGAAGACCATGTAGAGTTACAGTATATAGGGCTGACTGGGAGGGAAGACCATGTAGAGTTACAGTATATAGGGCTGACTGGGGGGGAAGACCATGTAGAGTTACAGTATATAGGGCTGACTGGGGGGAAGACTGTGTAGAGTTACAGTATATAGGGCTGACTGGGGGGAAGACCATGTAGAGTTACAGTATATAGGGCTGACTGGGGGGGAAGACCATGTAGAGTTACAGTATATAGGGCTGACTGGGAGGGAAGACCATGTAGAGTTACAGTATGTAGGGCTGACTGGGAGGGAAGACCATGTAGAGTTACAGTATATAGGGCTGACTATGGGGAAGACCATGTAGAGTTACAGTATATAGGGCTGACTGTGGGGAAGACCATGTAGAGTTACAGTATATAGGGCTGACTGGGAGGGAAGACCATGTAGAGTTACAGTATATAGGGCTGACTGGGGGGGGAAGACCATGTAGAGTTACAGTATATAGGGCTGACTGGGGGGAAGACCATGTAGAGTTACAGTATATAGGGCTGACTGGGGGGGGAAGACCATGTAGAGTTACAGTATATAGGGCTGGCTGGGGGGAAGACCATGTAGAGTTACAGTATATAGGGCTGACTGTGGGGAAGACCATGTAGAGTTACAGTATATAGGGCTGACTGGGAGGGAAGGCCATGTAGAGTTACAGTATATAGGGCTGACTGGGGGGGAAGACCATGTAGAGTTACAGTATATAGGGCTGACTGGGGGGGAAGACCATGTAGAGTTACAGTATATAGGGCTGACTGGGGGGAAGACCATGTAGAGTTACAGTATATAGGGCTGACTGGGGGGAAGACCATGTAGAGTTACAGTATATAGGGCTGACTGTGGGGAAAACCATGTAGAGTTACAGTATATAGGGCTGACTTGGGGGAAGACCCTGTAGAGTTACAGTATATAGGGCTGACTGGGGGGAAGACCATGTAGAGTTACAGTATATAGGGCTGACTGGGGGGAAGACCATGTAGAGTTACAGTATATAGGGCTGACTGGGGGGAAGACCATGTAGAGTTACAGTATATAGGGCTGACTGGGAGGGAAGACCATGTAGAGTTACAGTATATAGGGCAGACTGGGGGGAAAGACCATGTAGAGTTACAGTATATAGGGCTGACTGGGAGGGAAGACCATGTAGAGTTACAGTATATAGGGCTGACTGGGGGGGAAGACCATGTAGAGTTACAGTATATAGGGCTGACTGGGGGGAAGACCATGTAGAGTTACAGTATATAGGGCTGACTGGGGGGAAGACCATGTAGATTTACAGTATATAGGGCTGACTGGGAGGGAAGACCATGTAGAGTTACAGTATATAGGGCTGACTGGGAGGGAAGACCATGTAGAGTTACAGTATATAGGGCTGACTGGGGGGGGAAGACCATGTAGAGTTACAGTATATAGGGCTGACTGGGGGGGAAGACCATGTAGAGTTACAGTATATAGGGCTGACTGGGAGGGAAGACCATGTAGAGTTACAGTTTATAGGGCTGACTGGGGGGGAAGACCATGTAGAGTTACAGTATATAGGGCTGACTGGGGGGGAAGACCATGTAGAGTTACAGTATATAGGGCTGACTGGGGGGAAGACCATGTAGAGTTACAGTATATAGGGCTGACTGTGGGGAAGACCATGTAGAGTTACAGTATATAGGGCTGACTATGGGGAAGACCATGTAGAGTTACAGTATATAGGGCTGACTGGGGGGAAGACCATGTAGAGTTACAGTATATAGGGCTGACTGGGGGGGAAGACCATGTAGAGTTACAGTATATAGGGCTGACTGGGGGGAAGACCATGTAGAGTTACAGTATATAGGGCTGACTGGGAGGGAAGACCATGTAGAGTTACAGTATATAGGGCTGACTGTGGGGAAGACCATGTAGAGTTACAGTATATAGGGCTGACTGGGGGGAAGACCATGTAGAGTTACAGTATATAGGGCTGACTGGGGGGAAGACCATGTAGAGTTACAGTATATAGGGCTGACTGGGGGGGAAGACCATGTAGAGTTACAGTATATAGGGCTGACTGGGGGGGAAGACCATGTAGAGTTACAGTATATAGGGCTGACTGGGGGGAAGACCATGTAGAGTTACAGTATATAGGGCTGACTGGGGGGAAGACCATGTAGAGTTACAGTATATAGGGCTGACTGGGGGGAAGACCATGTAGAGTTACAGTATATAGGGCTGACTGGGGGGAAGACCGTGTGGAGTTACAGTATATAGGGCTGACTGGGGGGAAGACCATGTAGAGTTACAGTATATAGGGCTGACTGGGGGGAAGACCATGTAGAGTTACAGTATATAGGGCTGACTGGGAGGGAAGACCATGTAGAGTTACAGTATATAGGGCTGACTGTGGGGAAGACCATGTAGAGTTACAGTATATAGGGCTGACTGGGAGGGAAGACCATGTAGAGTTACAGTATATAGGGCTGACTGGGGGGAAGACCATGTAGAGTTACAGTATATAGGGCTGACTGGGGGGAAGACCATGTAGAGTTACAGTATATAGGGCTGACTGGGGGGGGAAGACCATGTAGAGTTACAGTATATAGGGCTGACTGGGGGGGGAAGACCATGTAGAGTTACAGTATATACGGTGGGATCCTATTTGTTTGCGCCTCAATCTCAAAATGACATTGTTCAATACCCGTAGGTACCTCTGTTAGACACACCCACAGACACACCCACAGATTCTCAGCCACACCCACAGGTTTATTTTAATATGTGTAGTGGCTATTCAACCACCAGGTGGCGTCGGCCCATGATGAGCAGAGCTGCATGCACTGAGTCTTAATAGCTTCTAGCAATATGCAGTGGTGGAAAAAAATCACATTTTGTACTGTAGCAATACTAAAGTATCAATACTGTAATATTTAAATACATACTGTTACAAGTAATATTTATTTGAGTAAGCGGTTAAGGTCCATTTGGTTCCATTTCTGCACTCATTTCTAACACAAGTTAAATTATCATTGATGTTACAATATAAATATTGGGGGTCCCAGAGATATAAATGCCATTAAATGGGGGTCCATACTCCATAGACTAATGCATGTCAAACTGGGGGTCCTTGAAATTAAACGGGTTGAGAGTCACTGCTATAGCTGTAAAAACCTTATCTTATGGGGGTCCCTGGCATATCTTTTCAAATGGGGGTCCCTGGCATATCTTTTCAAATGGGGGTCCCTGGCATATCTCTTCAAATGGGGGATTGGGGGTCCCTGGCATATCTCTTCAAATGGGGGTCCCTGGCATATCTCTTCAAATGGGGGGGTCCCTGGCATATCTCCCCAAACGGGGGTCCCTGGCACACCCCCCCAAATGGGGGTCCCCGGCACATCCCCCCCAAATGGGGGTCCCCGGCACACCTCCCCAAATGGGGGTCCCCGGCACATCTCCCTCGCTCTCCCCCCCCCCCCCTCTCTCTCTCTCTCTAAATTCAATTCAAATTTAAAGTTCAAATTCCTTGGTTACCTTTCAATTTGCAATACTTTTTTCCTTTTACACAAGCCTGCCTGCCTGCCTGTCTGTCTGTGGCCTGCCATGCCCTGCAGCTCACACACAGAGCTACTGTAGAACGCAGTGGTTCCCAAAGTGAAAGAAAGAGTGGCAGCCATTAAACACAGACGTTTAAACATTAGTTTGTTTTAGACTACTTAACAATTGTTCGTGCAACCACTTTCCATTAAAAAAAATACATTTTTTGAATTGGGGTTAAGGGTGACAGAGCAAAGTCCTCCCTCCCTCTCTCTCCCCCCCTCCATCCCTCTCTCCCTAAACAGTGGTCCCTGAGGGGCTCCAGGTGGTCCTCAGCTAAATGGATAGTTGTTAACCAAATGGACCCTTATAGATATTTAACTCTATTAAATTTACTCTATTTAACAAATAGTGGCATAGATAGTCAGGGTCTGTCTGCCTGCCTGCCAAATTACAATATTTGCCTCTGGGATGTGGAGTAGAAGCAAAAGCACTGGAAATCGGCAATACTTTAGGCTCTTTGGATGCAAGAGAGTATTTTAATTTGTATTTAATGATGTTAAATACGAATTTAATTTTAATTTTACAGTTCATATTACCCCACCCCCCACGGCGCATTCAACACCTTTAGCTGTGTCCCAAACAATGGTGCCTGTTATTCACTTCAAACTGTGCTCTCCTGAGTTTTTTTCCTGTGTGTTCACTGAGTCTATATCGAGTTAAAGTTTTCCTTAGTTTTGGGTCAGTTACTGTGCTCAAGTATTCTACTAATGTGTATTCCCTGTTTAGAGCTAAATAGCATTCCATTTTGCTCTGGTTTTGAGTAGATCTGTTCCAGTGTGTGAGATAGCTTTCTTTTTGTTTTCTTATGATTTGGTGTAGCAAATTCAGATTTAAGCTCAGTCTTTGAACAATCTGTTCTGAGGACCCCCTGTTTTTTTCATATGCCATCTGAATTAATTAAAAGCAGGCTCTGTACAGTTTTTAGTAGTATTTGACTATCTCTCCCCAGAGTCCCCACAATGTCTAGCCAAACAGGTTATGTTAATTGTATACAGTAGTCAGCCTACTACAGAGGCTACTGAGAGAGAGAGAGAGAGAGAGAGAGAGAGAGAGTAATTTTTTTTAGGGTTTTCAGGAAGGAATGAAACTGATAGGCCTAAATAGGATTAAACCTTATACTTGTTTTATTACTCTTAAACAGATACAGGCTTTGAGAAAGCATATTCAAAGAGCCTAGTGACAATCAGGGGTAAATATAAACTGTTACTGACTTACTCCTGATGACATCACAAAACCATTGAAAAAATCCTATTTTGGCATGCATGGTAAACCTATTAATTTAAGTTTTTATATTTAAATGATATTAAGAAAGTCACTCACCATTCCACAGTGGTGGAAAGTAAGTGCATTTACTTAAGTACTGTACAACTTGAGGCATTTGTACTTTACTTTAGTATTCATGAATTCCAAAACTTCTACTTCTACTCCACTACATCTCAGAGGCAAATACCGTACTTGTACGCCAAAAAAATGCATTAACCACTTCCTCAGTATAGTAGACTATTTGAAAATAGCGGATCTACAAGCTCACAATATGTCGTCATGTGCCACATTATGAGCTTGTAGATCATGCAAAGTAGCCTGTAAAGGCAACTTCTCAACAAAAGAATGCCAGTGAGGGATATGGTGTGAAGCTCTTTCCAACGCGTGGTGATGATGACAGTAACTCAGGTCGTCTCGTTGAGTGCATTTAAAAATGTTTTATTTTGCTTGCAGGGGTGGATAAGGCATGACATAAACCGGGTACTTAAACTTTAACTTAAACAATACCTTGTGATGCAAAATAAACAAAGGATAACTCAAAACAACTAAAAACAAACAAAACACGCACGGTTGAAAAACGGTGTGGCTTCCCTGTGACGTTTCCCAAAATCCCTCCTGCCGTGCACCTGTGACGCATACAAGTAGGCTGTGCCTGTGATTGACTGAGCCCGCCTCTGCCCAGGTTGTCATAGCAACTTCACAAGAAATTAACCACAAATAAAATCATCAAATTGGCTACAACATAGCCTATAGTGCTGGTTTGCAATAGTAACTAAAGTTTTAAAATATGTGTACAGAACAAAGAAGGTTTGTTTTTGCCATCTTTGTTGAAGAGGCTGAGAAATTATGTTTTAGTTTATTTTAAGCCAGTGTAAATTTTTTGTTGTCTAAGACTAGATAGTTTAATTGCCTAGGCAGGCCTAAAGTTCAATGGATTGTTAAGCTTAAATCTGAATTTGCTACTAAAAGTAACACTAAGAGGTGCCTGCATGGTGGGGGTGGGGAAATGTTTTCACACCTCACAGACCGGGCATATAGGGGGGAGGGGGGTTGAGAGAGAGTGAGACCCCAAAGCAGTAACACACACACACACACACACACACACACACACACACACACACACACACACACACACACACACACACACATAATGTGTGTTGTGGAAATGTAGATCTGCTGTTGACAATAAAGGATAAAAAAAACTTCCTCTGTCTCTCAGAATCAGAAGCTGTTACATCAGTTTTACAAGTTAAAAAAAAGGAAGGAGATTAAGGCAGGAAATAGAGTTTTAGTGCAATGTAAACGTACATTTTCTCATGCCGATAAAGCTCCTTTGAATTTAATTTAATTTAGATTTTCTGTCTCATTTCAAGTTTTCAAATATATAAAAATATTTTGAAAATAGCAGATCCACAAGCTCACACGCTATTTTAAAATGGCCAAATTGTGTATAGTTGTTAATGTGTATTTTATTTACTACTCCACTACATCTCAGAGGCAAATATTGTATTTGTACGCCACTACATTTATTTGCAAACTTTAGTTAATGTACAGTTAATGTACAGTTAACCCCCAGTCCACAGAACAGGGGGTCCTCAGAACAGGGAGTATGATGTAACTAAATATATAATTATATAAAAAAGTGGGCAGAAGCGTGTTTACCAAAAGTACAAAAAGTGTTTCATTGCAAACATTTCATCAATAATCATCAAGACAATATTCAGATTAAAGAGATATGCCAGAGACCCCCACCCGAAGAGACACGCCAGGGACCCCCACCCGAAGAGACACGCCAGGGACCCCCACCCGAAGAGACACGCCAGGGACCCCCCACCCGAAGAGACACGCCAGGGACCCCCACCCGAAGAGACACGCCAGGGACCCCCCACCCGAAGAGACACGCCAGGGACCCCCACCCGAAGAGACACGCCAGGGACCCCCACCCGAAGAGACACGCCAGGGACCCCCCCTCCATAGACTAATGCATGTCAAACTGGGGGTCCTTGAAATTAAACGGGTTGAGAGTCACTGCTATAGCTGTAAAAACCTTCTCTTATGGGGGTCCCTGGCATATCCTCTCAAATGGGGGTCCCTGGCACATCCCCCCCAGGGGTTGGTTAATTTTCAAGCTGAATACTGCACTGGCCTCTGTCCTACTGCCCTACTGCCACCTACTGTCTGTTTATTATATTACACAGTAGGTGAAAAGAAAACTCCCCTTAAGACTAAACCACACCCATAAGAGGTGTGACTTCCATAGGTACCCAGGTACTTTTAAATACCTAGAGGTAACTATGGGTACTGGGCCGGCATAAACGAATGGAACCCCACTGTAGGGCTGACTGGGGGGAAGACCATGTAGAGTTACAGTATATAGGGCTGACTGTGGGGAAGACCATGTAGAGTTACAGTATATAGGGCTGACTGGGAGGGAAGACCATGTAGAGTTACAGTATATAGGGCTGACTGGGGGGAAGACCATGTAGAGTTACAGTATATAGGGCTGACTGGGGGGAAGACCGTGTAGAGTTACAGTATATAGGGCTGACTGGGGGAAGACCATGTAGAGTTACAGTATATAGGGCTGACTGGGGGGAAGACCATGTAGAGTTACAGTATATAGGGCTGACTGGGGGGAAGACCATGTAGAGTTACAGTATATAGGGCTGACTGGGAGGGAAGACCATGTAGAGTTACAGTATATAGGGCTGACTGTGGGGAAGACCATGTAGAGTTACAGTATATAGGGCTGACTGGGAGGGAAGACCATGTAGAGTTACAGTATATAGGGCTGACTGGGGGGAAGACCATGTAGAGTTACAGTATATAGGGCTGACTGGGGGGAAGACCGTGTAGAGTTACAGTATATAGGGCTGACTGGGGGGAAGACCATGTAGAGTTACAGTATATAGGGCTGACTGGGAGGGAAGACCATATAGAGTTACAGTATATAGGGCTGACTGGGAGGGAAGACCATGTAGAGTTACAGTATATAGGGCTGACTGGGGGGGAAGACCATGTAGAGTTACAGTATATAGGGCTGACTGGGGGGAAGACTGTGTAGAGTTACAGTATATAGGGCTGACTGGGGGGAAGACCATGTAGAGTTACAGTATATAGGGCTGACTGGGGGGGAAGACCATGTAGAGTTACAGTATATAGGGCTGACTGGGAGGGAAGACCATGTAGAGTTACAGTATGTAGGGCTGACTGGGAGGGAAGACCATGTAGAGTTACAGTATATAGGGCTGACTATGGGGAAGACCATGTAGAGTTACAGTATATAGGGCTGACTGTGGGGAAGACCATGTAGAGTTACAGTATATAGGGCTGACTGGGAGGGAAGACCATGTAGAGTTACAGTATATAGGGCTGACTGGGGGGGAAGACCATGTAGAGTTACAGTATATAGGGCTGACTGGGGGGAAGACCATGTAGAGTTACAGTATATAGGGCTGACTGGGGGGGGAAGACCATGTAGAGTTACAGTATATAGGGCTGACTGGGGGGAAGACCATGTAGAGTTACAGTATATAGGGCTGACTGTGGGGAAGACCATGTAGAGTTACAGTATATAGGGCTGACTGGGAGGGAAGACCATGTAGAGTTACAGTATATAGGGCTGACTGGGGGGGAAGACCATGTAGAGTTACAGTATATAGGGCTGACTGGGGGGGAAGACCATGTAGAGTTACAGTATATAGGGCTGACTGGGGGGAAGACCATGTAGAGTTACAGTATATAGGGCTGACTGGGGGGAAGACCATGTAGAGTTACAGTATATAGGGCTGACTGTGGGGAAAACCATGTAGAGTTACAGTATATAGGGCTGACTGGGGGGAAGACCCTGTAGAGTTACAGTATATAGGGCTGACTGGGGGGAAGACCATGTAGAGTTACAGTATATAGGGCTGACTGGGAGGGAAGACCATGTAGAGTTACAGTATATAGGGCTGACTGGGGGGAAGACCATGTAGAGTTACAGTATATAGGGCTGACTGGGGGGAAGACCATGTAGAGTTACAGTATATAGGGCTGACTGGGGGGAAGACCATGTAGAGTTACAGTATATAGGGCTGACTGGGAGGGAAGACCATGTAGAGTTACAGTATATAGGGCTGACTGGGAGGGAAGACCATGTAGAGTTACAGTATATAGGGCTGACTGGGGGGAAGACCATGTAGAGTTACAGTATATAGGGCTGACTGGGAGGGAAGACCATGTAGAGTTACAGTATATAGGGCTGACTGGGAGGGAAGACCATGTAGAGTTACAGTATATAGGGCTGACTGGGGGGGAAGACCATGTAGAGTTACAGTATATAGGGCTGACTGGGGGGAAGACCGTGTAGAGTTACAGTATATAGGGCTGACTGGGGGGAAGACCATGTAGAGTTACAGTATATAGGGCTGACTGGGGGGGAAGACCATGTAGAGTTACAGTATATAGGGCTGACTGGGAGGGAAGACCATGTAGAGTTACAGTATATAGGGCTGACTGTGGGGAAGACCATGTAGAGTTACAGTATATAGGGCTGACTGGGAGGGAAGACCATGTAGAGTTACAGTATATAGGGCTGACTGGGGGGGAAGACCATGTAGAGTTACAGTATATAGGGCTGACTGGGGGGGAAGACCATGTAGAGTTACAGTATATAGGGCTGACTGGGGGGAAGACCATGTAGAGTTACAGTATATAGGGCTGACTGGGGGGAAGACCATGTAGAGTTACAGTATATAGGGCTGACTGTGGGGAAAACCATGTAGAGTTACAGTATATAGGGCTGACTGGGGGGAAGACCCTGTAGAGTTACAGTATATAGGGCTGACTGGGGGGAAGACCATGTAGAGTTACAGTATATAGGGCTGACTGGGAGGGAAGACCATGTAGAGTTACAGTATATAGGGCTGACTGGGGGGAAGACCATGTAGAGTTACAGTATATAGGGCTGACTGGGGGGAAGACCATGTAGAGTTACAGTATATATGGCTGACTGGGGGGAAGACCATGTAGAGTTACAGTATATAGGGCTGACTGGGAGGGAAGACCATGTAGAGTTACAGTATATAGGGCTGACTGTGGGGAAGACCATGTAGAGTTACAGTATATAGGGCTGACTGGGAGGGAAGACCATGTAGAGTTACAGTATATAGGGCTGACTGGGGGGGAAGACCATGTAGAGTTACAGTATATAGGGCTGACTGGGGGGGAAGACCATGTAGAGTTACAGTATATAGGGCTGACTGGGGGGAAGACCATGTAGAGTTACAGTATATAGGGTTGACTGGGGGGAAGACCATGTAGAGTTACAGTATATAGGGCTGACTGTGGGGAAAACCATGTAGAGTTACAGTATATAGGGCTGACTGGGAGGAAGACCCTGTAGAGTTACAGTATATAGGGCTGACTGGGGGGAAGACCATGTAGAGTTACAGTATATAGGGCTGACTGGGGGGAAGACCATGTAGAGTTACAGTATATAGGGCTGACTGGGGGGAAGACCATGTAGAGTTACAGTATATAGGGCTGACTGGGAGGGAAGACCATGTAGAGTTACAGTATATAGGGCAGACTGGGGGGAAAGACCATGTAGAGTTACAGTATATAGGGCTGACTGGGAGGGAAGACCATGTAGAGTTACAGTATATAGGGCTGACTGGGGGGGAAGACCATGTAGAGTTACAGTATATAGGGCTGACTGGGGGGAAGACCATGTAGAGTTACAGTATATAGGGCTGACTGGGGGGAAGACCATGTAGAGTTACAGTATATAGGGCTGACTGGGAGGGAAGACCATGTAGAGTTACAGTATATAGGGCTGACTGGGAGGGAAGACCATGTAGAGTTACAGTATATAGGGCTGACTGGGGGGGGAAGACCATGTAGAGTTACAGTATATAGGGCTGACTGGGGGGGAAGACCATGTAGAGTTACAGTATATAGGGCTGACTGGGAGGGAAGACCATGTAGAGTTACAGTATATAGGGCTGACTGGGGGGGAAGACCATGTAGAGTTACAGTATATAGGGCTGACTGGGGGGGAAGACCATGTAGAGTTACAGTATATAGGGCTGACTGGGGGGAAGACCATGTAGAGTTACAGTATATAGGGCTGACTGTGGGGAAGACCATGTAGAGTTACAGTATATAGGGCTGACTATGGGGAAGACCATGTAGAGTTACAGTATATAGGGCTGACTGGGGGGAAGACCATGTAGAGTTACAGTATATAGGGCTGACTGGGGGGGAAGACCATGTAGAGTTACAGTATATAGGGCTGACTGGGGGGAAGACCATGTAGAGTTACAGTATATAGGGCTGACTGGGAGGGAAGACCATGTAGAGTTACAGTATATAGGGCTGACTGTGGGAAAGACCATGTAGAGTTACAGTATATAGGGCTGACTGGGGGGGAGACCATGTAGAGTTACAGTATATAGGGCTGACTGGGGGGGAGACCATGTAGAGTTACATTATATAGGGCTGACTGTGGGGGAAGACCATGTAGAGTTACAGTATATAGGGCTGACTGTGGGGAAGACCATGTAGAGTTACAGTATATAGGGCTGACTGTGGGGAAGACCATGTAGAGATACTGTAACTCCACATGGTCTTCCCCCCAGTCAGCCCTATATACTGTAACTCTACATGGTCTTCCCCCCCAGTCAGCCCTATATACTGTAACTCTACATGGTCTTCCCCCCCAGTCAGCCCTATATACTGTAACTCTACATGGTCTTCCCCCCAGTCTGCCCTATATACTGTAACTCTACATGGTCTTCCCTCCCAGTCAGCCCTATATACTGTAACTCTACATGGTCTTCTTATAGTCGGAGCATTATCACAGCAAACCACACTCTATAGTAGGGAGCATTATCACAACAGACCACACTCTATAGTAGGATCATTATCACAACAAACCACACTCTATAGTAGGAGCATTATCACAGCAAACCACACTCTATAGTAGGGAGCATTATCACAACAAACCACACTCTATAGTAGGGAGCATTATCACAACAAACCACACTCTATAGTAGGAGCATTATCACAACAAACGACTCTATAGTAGGAGCATTATCACAACAAACCACACTCTATAGTAGGAGCATTATCACAGCAAACCACTCTATAGTAGGAGCATTATCACAACAAACCACACTCTATAGTAGGAGCATTATCACAACAAACCACACTCTATAGTAGGAGCATTATCACAGCAAACCACACTCTATAGTAGGGAGCATTATCACAACAAACCACACTCTATAGTAGGGAGCATTATCACAACAAACCACACTCTATAGTAGGAGCATTATCACAACAAACGACTCTATAGTAGGAGCATTATCACAACAAACCACACTCTATAGTAGGAGCATTATCACAGCAAACCACTCTATAGTAGGAGCATTATCACAACAAACCACACTCTATAGTAGGAGCATTATCACAACAAACCACTCTATAGTAGGGAGCATTATCACAACAAACCACACTCTATAGTAGGAGCATTATCACAACAAACCACTCTATAGTAGGAGCATTATCACAACAAACCACACTCTATAGTTTTAGCATTATCACAACAAACCACTCTATAGTAGGGAGCATTATCACAACAAACCACACTCTATAGTAGGGAGCATTATCACAACAAACCACACTATAGTAGGGAGCATTATCACAGCAAACCACACTCTATAGTAGGAGCATTATCACAACAGACCACACTCTATAGTAGGATCATTATCACAACAAACCACTCTATAGTAGGGAGCATTATCACAACAAACCACACTCTATAGTAGGAGCATTATCACAACAAACCACACTCTAAAGTAGGAGCATTATCACAACAAACCACACTCTATAGTTGGGAGCATTATCACAACAAACCACACTCTATAGTAGGAGCATTATCACAACAAACCACACTCTATAGTAGGAGCATTATCACAACAAACCACACTATAGTAGGAGCATTATCACAACAAACCACACTCTATAGTAGGGAGCATTATCACAACAAACCACACTCTATAGTAGGGAGCATTATCACAACAAACCACTCTATAGTAGGAGCATTATCACAACAAACCACACTCTATAGTAGGATCATTATCACAACAAACCACACCATGGTGGGAGGGAAGACCATGTAGAGTTACAGTATATAGGGCTGACTGGGGGGAAGACCATGTAGAGTTACAGTATATAGGGCTGACTGGGAGGGAAGACCATGTAGAGTTACAGTATATAGGGCTGACTGGGGGGGAAGACCATGTAGAGTTACAGTATATAGGGCTGACTGGGGGGAAGACCGTGTAGAGTTACAGTATATAGGGCTGACTGGGGGGAAGACCATGTAGAGTTACAGTATGTAGGGCTGACTGGGAGGGAAGACCATGTAGAGTTACAGTATATAGGGCTGACTGGGAGGGAAGACCATGTAGAGTTACAGTATATAGGGCTGACTGTGGGGAAGACCATGTAGAGTTACAGTATATAGGGCTGACTGGGAGGGAAGACCATGTAGAGTTACAGTATATAGGGCTGACTGGGAGGGAGACCATGTAGAGTTACAGTATATAGGGCTGACTGGGGGGAAGACCATGTAGAGTTACAGTATATAGGGCTGACTGGGGGGGAAGACCATGTAGAGTTACAGTATATAGGGCTGACTGGGGGGGAAGACCATGTAGAGTTACAGTATATAGGGCTGACTGGGGGGGAAGACCATGTAGAGTTACAGTGTATAGGGCTGACTGGGGGGGAAGACCATGTAGAGTTACAGTATATAGGGCTGACTGGGGGGAAGACCATGTAGAGTTACAGTATATAGGGCTGACTGGGGGGAAGACCATGTAGAGTTACAGTATATAGGGCTGACTGGGGGGAAGACCATGTAGAGTTACAGTATATAGGGCTGACTGGGGGGAAGACCATGTAGAGTTACAGTATATAGGGCTGACTGGGAGGGAAGACCATGTAGAGTTACAGTATATAGGGCTGACTGTGGGGAAGACCATGTAGAGTTACAGTATATAGGGCTGACTGGGAGGGAAGACCATGTAGAGTTACAGTATATAGGGCTGACTGGGGGGAAGACCATGTAGAGTTACAGTATATAGGGCTGACTGGGGGGAAGACCATGTAGAGTTACAGTATATAGGGCTGACTGGGGGGAAGACCATGTAGAGTTACAGTATATAGGGCTGACTGGGGGGAAGACCATGTAGAGTTACAGTATATAGGGCTGACTGTGGGGAAGACCATGTAGAGTTACAGTATATAGGGCTGACTGGGAGGGAAGACCATGTAGAGTTACAGTATATAGGGCTGACTGGGGGGGAAGACCATGTAGAGTTACAGTATATAGGGCTGACTGGGGGGGAAGACCATGTAGAGTTACAGTATATAGGGCTGACTGGGGGGAAGACCATGTAGAGTTACAGTATATAGGGCTGACTGTGGGGAAGACCATGTAGAGTTACAGTATATAGGGCTGACTGGGAGGGAAGACCATGTAGAGTTACAGTATATAGGGCTGACTGGGAGGGAGACCATGTAGAGTTACAGTATATAGGGCTGACTGGGGGGGAAGACCATGTAGAGTTACAGTATATAGGGCTGACTGGGAGGGAAGACCATGTAGAGTTACAGTATATAGGGCTGACTGGGAGGGAAGACCGTGTAGAGTTACAGTATATAGGGCTGACTGGGGGGAAGACCATGTAGAGTTACAGTATATAGGGCTGACTGGGAGGGGGGAAGACCATGTAGAGTTACAGTATATAGGGCTGACTGGGGGGGAAGACCATGTAGAGTTACAGTATATAGGGCTGACTGGGGGGGAAGACCATGTAGAGTTACAGTATATAGGGCTGACTGGGAGGGAAGACCATGTAGAGTTACAGTATATAGGGCTGACTGGGGGGGAAGACCATGTAGAGTTACAGTATATAGGGCTGACTGGGGGGGAAGACCATGTAGAGTTACAGTATATAGGGCTGACTGGGGGGAAGACCATGTAGAGTTACAGTATATAGGGCTGACTGTGGGGAAGACCATGTAGAGTTACAGTATATAGGGCTGACTATGGGGAAGACCATGTAGAGTTACAGTATATAGGGCTAACTGGGGGGAAGACCATGTAGAGTTACAGTATATAGGGCTGACTGGGGGGGAAGACCATGTAGAGTTACAGTATATAGGGCTGACTGGGGGGAAGACCATGTAGAGTTACAGTATATAGGGCTGACTGGGAGGGAAGACCATGTAGAGTTACAGTATATAGGGCTGACTGTGGGGAAGACCATGTAGAGTTACAGTATATAGGGCTGACTGGGGGGGAGACCATGTAGAGTTACAGTATATAGGGCTGACTGGGGGGGAGACCATGTAGAGTTACATTATATAGGGCTGACTGTGGGGGAAGACCATGTAGAGTTACAGTATATAGGGCTGACTGTGGGGAAGACCATGTAGAGTTACAGTATATAGGGCTGACTGTGGGGAAGACCATGTAGAGTTACAGTATATAGGGCTGACTGGGAGGGAAGACCATGTAGAGTTACAGTATATAGGGCTGACTGGGAGGGAAGACCGTGTAGAGTTACAGTATATAGGGCTGACTGGGGGGAAGACCATGTAGAGTTACAGTATATAGGGCTGACTGGGAGGGGGGAAGACATGTAGAGTTACAGTATATAGGGCTGACTGGGGGGAAGACCATGTAGAGTTACAGTATATAGGGCTGACTGGGGGGGAAGACCATGTAGAGTTACAGTATATAGGGCTGACTGGGGGGAAGACCATGTAGAGTTACAGTATATAGGGCTGACTGGGGGGAAGACCATGTAGAGTTACAGTATATAGGGCTGACTGGGGGGAAGACCATGTAGAGTTACAGTATATAGGGCTGACTGGGGGGAAGACCATGTAGAGTTACAGTATATAGGGCTGACTGGGGGGAAGACCATGTAGAGTTACAGTATATAGGGCTGACTGGGGGGAAGACCATGTAGAGTTACAGTATATAGGGCTGACTGGGGGGAAGACCATGTAGAGTTACAGTATATAGGGCTGACTGGGAGGGAAGACCATGTAGAGTTACAGTATATAGGGCTGACTGGGGGGAAGACCATGTAGAGTTACAGTATATAGGGCTGACTGGGAGGGAAGACCATGTAGAGTTACAGTATATAGGGCTGACTGGGGGGGAAGACCATGTAGAGTTACAGTATATAGGGCTGACTGGGGGGAAGACCATGTAGAGTTACAGTATATAGGGCTGACTGGGGGGAAGACCATGTAGAGTTACAGTATATAGGGCTGACTGGGGGGAAGACCATGTAGAGTTACAGTATATAGGGCTGACTGGGGGGAAGACCATGTAGAGTTACAGTATATAGGGCTGACTGGGGGGGAAGACCATGTAGAGTTACAGTATATAGGGCTGACTGGGGGGAAGACCATGTAGAGTTACAGTATATAGGGCTGACTGGGAGGGAAGACCATGTAGAGTTACAGTATATAGGGCTGACTGGGGGGAAGACCATGTAGAGTTACAGTATATAGGGCTGACTGGGGGGAAGACCATGTAGAGTTACAGTATATAGGGCTGACTGGGGGGAAGACCATGTAGAGTTACAGTATATAGGGCTGACTGGGGGGAAGACCATGTAGAGTTACAGTATATAGGGCTGACTGGGGGGAAGACCATGTAGAGTTACAGTATATAGGGCTGACTGGGGGGAAGACCATGTAGAGTTACAGTATATAGGGCTGACTGGGGGGAAGACCATGTAGAGTTACAGTATATAGGGCTGACTGGGGGGAAGACCATGTAGAGTTACAGTATATAGGGCTGACTGGGAGGGAAGACCATGTAGAGTTAC
>NW_027665720.1:120000-122500 GCF_963924005.1 Protomyctophum bolini | reverse complement strand
TCCTCCTCCTTAGGAAAAAGTTTAACCACATTATCAGCAGTGCCTCGAACAGGTCAAAACTCACTGACCATCTGATCTGTAAGTTAGCCTACAGTATATAAAATGTACAACACCAGGGACGTTTTCAGGAGGAGGTTGTAGTGTTAAACCCATGCAACTCGAGAGGAAAGAAAACCTGGCTGCAGCAGCAGCTTACCTGGTGTTGTGCTTTCATTAGCGGCGTCGATCTCCTCCTTTCCCCATAAATCCCAAAATGGTGTAATAAACAGTAATATAATAATAATATAATTCACAAAGAGGGGTCCGGGGACCCCCAGAGGTCCTTGAGCGAGTTCCAGGAGGTATCAATTGGAGTCCCAGTCCCACAGCTAAAAATGGCATTAAAATAGGGTCCGTCTGTCATTTTTCGCGCAGACGAAATGAAAGCCTGATTAAGCATGTCAAACTGCGGGTCCTTGAAATTAAACCAGTTGAGAATCACTGCTAGAGCTGTATAAATGTTCTCTTATGGGGGTCCTTCTCTTCTCTTCAAATGGGAAGGGGGGGTCCGCGGGCTAATACGTGTCCATTCGGGGGTCCTTGACACGAAAAGGATAAAGCTTATCCATTCATATCTACTGATACACGTCTTACCAAAAGTGGTGCGTGACACCAAAAGTGGCGACCTATTGAATCCTGTTCCTGAATCATTACAGAGTGCAAAGCACATTGGGTCACTGATGGCGGTGTAACAACTCCCAAACTTCTGACAACTGTAGAACGGGCAGTGTTGGGGAGTATTAAGCTACATGTAGCTGAGCTACGTAGCTTAGCTACATTTTGCTGTAGCTTGTGGTATTTTAGCTACATTCATATTTGTGTACCTCGTCAAGTAGCTCAGCTACTTTTTGGGTCATTTTTTGTAGCTTAGCTACTCAAGTTACAAGCTACAATTTTGGGTCTCCCAGAGGGGAGGAGGGGTCTCCCAGAGGGGAGGAGGGGTCTCCCAGAGGGGAGCAGGGGTCTCCCAGAGGGGAGCAGGGTGGGGGGGGTCTCCCAGAGGAGAGCAGGGTGAGGAGGGGTCTCCCAAAGGGGAGCAGGGTGTGAGGGGTCTCCCAGAGGGGAGCAGGGTGGGAGGGGTCTCCCAGAGGGGAGCAGGGTGAGGAGGGGTCTCCCAGAGGGGAGCAGGGTGGGAGGAGGGGTCTCCCAGACGGGAGCAGGGTGAGGAGGGGTCTCCCAGAGGGGAGCAGGGTGGGAGGAGGGGTCTCCCAGAGGGGAGCAGGGTGAGGAGGGGTCTCCCAGAGGGGAGCAGGGTGGGAGAAGGGGTCTCCCAGAGGGGAGCAGGGGTCTCCCAGAGGGGAGGAGGGGTCTCCCGCATGTACATTCTCAATTTAACGCTGAAAAATAAAAAGTAGCTGAGCTACTTTTCCTATGTAGCTGTAGCTTTACAAGCTACATTTCTCCAGGGGTAGCTATGTAGCTTGATCAAGCTACTGCCATGGTGAGCTACTTGTAGCTTTACAAGCTACGCTTTCAAAGTAACTTCCCCAACACTGAGAACGGGCCAAACCATTTTGGGATTTTCACAGGGGTGGATCTATGCTTCAAAATATATACATCGCGTTTATGAACGCAGGATTTCAAAAGTATTACTCCTAAGATAACTTTGAAGCCAGGGGGGATAAAGGGGGGGTACTCATTTGGGGGGGACCAATGTGACGTTGGGAGGGGACGAAACCCCCCCGTCCCCTACAAATGTACACAAAATCCTTTGCATTTCGTATCCTCGTTGGTCTGTTGGATAATGCAGCCGACTTGAGTTTGAACGGCCCGTGTTCGCGGCCACAGGTCAAGATCCGAGACTGCGGACGAGGAGCGAGGAGCATAACAAATTAACCTTTTGAAAAAGACAGCAAAACCAAAATAAAATCCATTCCATCATCCATTGTTTACCTTTTACAAAGAAGACAGTCTCTTCTCGCCTCTATTTACCTTTTGGGGGGGGGGATCCCCCTCCTCCTCCCAACTAACTCTCAGACTCTACGCTGGCAGCAGCTAGATGCGGGATCAAGGCATGTTACAGGGTGCTCTATAGCTAGGCTACGGCCCCACCCTGTGGTCCCCGGATGGTACTGCCTCTGTAGCTATATACCTGTGTCTTGATGATGTGCGTGTGATGCGTGACCACTATACAATCACATGTTAAAAAGAATACTGTTAGAAACCATTGTAAAAATACATCTGAATGCATTTCATGTCAAATGTAAAATATTATGAGTGATGCTTGCTCAGTGGGTGGGTCCGCGGGGGTCCGCGAACGGGTCCGCGAAGGGGTCCCCGGGCGTATCTCGGCTGTCTCTGGTCCGTTTTAGACAGGGGGAATCTCGTTGCGACCGGGCCGCCCTCGGGGACTCGGCCCCGGGTCTCGTGCCCGGGTGGGGGTCCGCGGGGGTCCGCGAAGGGGTCCCCGGGCGTATCTCGGCCATGTCTGGTCCGTTTTGGATGGGGGGGAAGCTCGTTG